>NC_056734.1:831951629-832234129 GCF_019279795.1 Protopterus annectens
GCACAAAAAGGAGATGCTGACTCTTTACCAGAGTCATGGAGGTAATGGGGATGGGAGTAACCGGACCCCAGAAGCACAAAAGGTCAGTAAATTTCTTCCCCAGTTTACAGAGGGGGGTAATTTTTGATAGTTTCATTCATATGCTTGAAAGGGTATGTAAACAGTATGATGCTGACCAAAGGCTCTGGGTACGTTTCCTGACCCCCTTGCTCCATTGTAAAGCTGTAAATGTACTTTCCAAACTGTCAGACAATGATTTCTTAAATTATACTGCTAAGAATTGTCTGTTAAATGTTTTTAAGCTGAAACTCATGGGAAAAAGTTTTGTGAGCATAGACGCAAGGCAGAAGAAAGTGTGTGTGAATATGTTGCTGAACTGAGCACTTATTTTCATAGGTGGGTGAGTGGATGTTATCTCACCACTTTTGAAGGGCTTTCATAGGTGGGTGAGTGGATGTTATCTCACCACTTTTGAAGGGCTGGCAGACTTTTTGGTGACGGAACAAGCCTTTAGCACTTTGCCAGAGAACATGAGGATCTGGTTAGCTGATAGACAATGTGCTACTTCAGATGAGTTGGGGAAGAAGGGAGACCTATACCTAGCAAGCAGGGCATCCCTGCACAGGAAAGGGACCCCCAGTACTGCTCATGGGTTGAAAGGAACCCATGGTGGGCAGCCCAGACTGCCCTAACAGAATCTGCTGGAAGTACACTTCCAGGACCTAGGGTTAAATGTTTTGAATGCAACCAGTGAGGCCATGTAGCATATAGATGTCCACATAGGCAAGGTGGGAAACAAAAGGTGAGGGAGACAGAAAGTGGGAAGGACAAAATGCAAATAGGTTGTCTTGAGACAACAGGGACACCAAGCTATCATCGTGCAGATGTCCTGACCAGGAAGGAATTTGGATGAGGCAGTACTGTGTGTTAATGCAATTACATGCAGTCAGGCTTTGAGACAAGCATGTGGGGTCTTGTAGCCTGGGGGAGACCCAGATAGACCGCATACATGCAGCCAGGACTGACGAGGTGGTTACTTCAGGGAGGGAGCTACCCTGTAGCAGTGAGACTGAAGGTGAGCCACAGCTGTTTCTGGGTACTGATGTTCCTTTGGACAGAGTGACTGCAAAGGTAGAGGTGAGTATTAGTACCCAGGCTGACAGTGAGGCACCGCTGTCAGAGGATGCCAGACTTCCTGTGGAAGGGGAGCTGGGATGGGTTATAAAGACAGAGTTGAGAAAGGCTCAGCTCTCAGACCCTACGTTGCAAGGGCTGAGGCAGGTAGCTAGTGAGGCAACTGATTCTCAAGGGAAGGGGGAATCTGTATATTGGGACAAAGGCTTACTGTATAGAGAGTGGACCCCTGAGGGAGGGCTAAAAGGTGAGAGAATACAGCAGTTGGTAGTGCCTAGAGCCTACTGTCTGGCATTCTAGCCATAGCCCATGATATTCCCTTTGCAGGTCATATGGACATAAAATGTACAAAAAGACGTATTATACAGAACCTCTATTGGCCTGGAATTTCCAGAGATGTAACAGGGTACTGCAGGACTTGGGAGCAGTGCCAAAAGGTAGGCAAGGCAGGAGACAAGGTGAGAGCTCCTTTGATGCTTTTGCCTGTGATTGAGGAGCCATTTTAGAAGGTAGCTATGGATATTGTAGGGCCTCTGAGTACCCCAAGTTCCACAGGGAAAACGTATATCCTAGTGGTAAGTAGATTATGCTACAAGATACCCTGAGGCAGTGGCTTTGTCCTTCACTGAGGCAGAAAAGGTGGCAAATGCTTTGTTAGAGATTTTCAGCAGGGTAGGTTTCCCAAAAGAAATACTGACTGACTGAGGTGTTCATTTCATGTCAGACCTGCTGGCTTGTCTGTGGAAGTACTGTGAGGTGAAGCACCTGAAAACCACCCCCTACCATCCCCAGACTAATGGTCTTACTGAAAGATTAAACTCTACAACCAAGTCCATGCTACTGGCATTTGCAGACCAGTTTAAGAGGGAGTGGGACAAATATTTGCCCCATCTGTTGTTTGTTTACAGAGAGGTTCCCCAGAAATCCACAGGTTTTTCACCTTTTGAGTTGCTGTATTGGCATAGGGTGAGGGGACCTCTAGATCTGATTCAAGATGAGTGGGAGGGTGAGTGTGAATCCCTCAAGGAGTCTGCTGTGGCATATGTCCTAAACATCAGGACAAGGCTCAGGGAACTCATGGGCTGGGCCCAAGAGAACCTGGCAGAAGGCCAACAGCAGAGAAAGATCTGGAATGACAGGAATGCTCAAGCTAGAGTCTATGCTGTAGGGCAGCAGGTAATGGTTCTCATTCCTGTCAGACACAACAAGCTGCAAACAGCCTGGGAGGGACCCCACAAGGTGGTAAGCAAGGTAGATTATGTTAACTACATGGTAGAACTGCTAGGCAGGAGCACACATTGTACCATGTTAACATGATGAAACTTTACCATGATAGAGAGGCCTTTGTGCTGAGTTTTGCAGTGGACTGCAGGAAGAGTCTGAGGGAGAACTGGTGACTGATCTTCTCAGTGAGGCTCGGACTGACACCTCAGTGGAAGGGGTATCAATGTCCCAGCAGCTATCTCCTACCCAGGTTTGAAAAATCCGGGCAGTGTTACAGGAGTTTGAGAACATGTTCACTGGGAAACTAGGGTGTACCCAGCTGGTGCAACACCAGGTGGATACAGGACCCCAAAGGCCTATTAGGCAGGCCCCTTATAGGGTGCCTGAGAGAGTCAAACAGACTCGGAGGGAGGAGATACAGGAGATGTTGGAACGAGGGGTAAATCAAGAGTTCAATAGTCCCTGGGCCTCCCCAGTGGAGCTGGTGTCAAAAAAGGATGGCAACACCAGGTTCTGTGTGGACTACAGGAAATTAAATAATCACATAGAGTCAGATGCTTACCCCATGCCTAGGACAGATGAGGCCCTAGAGCAGCTGGGTGCAGTTAAGTATCTTACCACCATTGATCTTTCCAAGGGTTACTGTCAGGTGCCCTTGACTCCCAGTGCTAGGGAGAGGTCAGCCTTTGTGACTCCTTTTGGCTTGTATGAGTTCACAAAGATGCCCCTTGGGATAAAAAAATGGCCCAGCAACTTTCCAGAGGCTGATAGATCATATCCTAGCAGGAGCAGGAGGGTTTGCCCTTGCTTACCTAGATGATACTGCCATCTACAGCCATTCCTGGCAAGATCACCTTCAACATGTCAGGGAGGTGCCGGGCAGACTACAGAGGGCAGGGTTGACCGTTAAGCCGAGCAAATGTCAGGTGGGTATGGCAGAGGTCTCCTACCTGGGACATAGAGTGGAGAGTGGTAAGATCAGATCAGAACCTACCAAAATGGAAGCCATTCAGGCATGGCCTGCACCTGTTACCAAAAAGCAGCTGAGGGCATTCTTAGGGACAGCAGGGTACTACAGAAGGTTCGTCCCCAGTTATAGTACCATACATGCTCCCCTCACAGATCTGACAAGGAAAACATGCCAGATAAGGTAGTGTGGACCCCAGCATGTGAGCAGGCATTCCAGAAGCTTAAAGAAGCTTTGGGAGGACCCCTTGTGTTAGCCAGAATTTGTTGTGCAGGTGGATGCTTCAAACCCTGGGGTGGGGGCTGTACTTAGTTAAATTTCTTCAGAGGAAGAAGAGCACCCAGTGGTTTATCTCAGTTGTAGGCTCCAACCCAGGGAGGAATGCTATACAGCTGTAGAAAAGGAATGTCTAGCCATACTGTGGGCACTGCAGAAACTTCAACCTTATCTGTATGGAAGAAAATTCACTGTATTACAGATCACAGTCCCCTAACATGGTTACACCGAGCAAGCCAGCAAAATGCCACGTTGCTAAGATGGAGCCAAGGGTTGCAAGCATATATGTCAGTGCAGCACCGCAGTGGGGCTAGCAACGCCAATGCAGACGGGCTCTCAAGACAGGGAATGGGGTAAGGTATATTCAGATAGACCTAACCCTTTCAAGCAACATTTCTCAAGGGTCACTTGAAAAACTAGCTCGAGTTCTCCAGGGGAAGATATATGAAGACTGCCAGCCTAGCTTGATAAAATTTTGTAGATAATTCTTTGTCATTGTAAATATGAATATAATCCACAGGTTTGTCATCTTAAAGTGTAAGAAAACTGTGTTAAATGTTGAACTTCAAAAATGTAACCACGGTGCACTCTGCTGGAAGAAAGCTGGTACGTCAAGCATTGTATGACTGATCTCAAGACTTGGAGACATAATGTCTGGACTGAGGAATTCCTTCTATTGTTTTGAGACCAAAGTTAATTGCTAGATTTTACATATGTAATGTCTTTTATTGCTGTAGTTTCCTTGCCAGGTGCAAGATCAAAGAAATGTTAAAACTCTGAGTTACTATTAGCCTTGGAACCAGAGAAGAGTGATGTAATATAAAATGAATCAGCAGTGATGTATTATTTTTAAGACTTTCTCACAGAGAGATAATCAGAGCACTTTGGATTTTGTCTGAAGAACATCACTCACCAGTACTCTGCCTTTTCTCTATATGTAAGTCTATTTAGAACTGTGATTCCCTTAGAGTTAGATAGGAATTTAGTCAGATTTAGTCTAGCTGTTTTCTATATTTATGTCAGACTATTCTACATATTATTTTAAGCATTTTCCTGTGATCTCTGAACTCTTGACTAGCACTGCGTTGAATTGAGAAGATTTGTCTTGTGTTTTTATTATTTATTATTAAATATTTTTAAACCTTTCAACTGTGGCTGTTTTGTGTAGAGATAATTTAAGCTCTAGAGTACATTGCATGTATATGTTGATACTGTACAAAGCTACTCCAAATAAGCCTTGCTGTTCGTCACACTTACTAAATGGATAATATTATTTCACAGTAATAATTGGACACCCTTTGGTAAGGGGTATTTTAGTAGCTGATAAGAGTAGTTGGTGGCAGTAATTACTACCTTATAGCCTGGCAGGAGGGGGCATAACTGGAGAACCTGTGCCAGCCTTCCCCAGGAGTGTATGTGTGCTTGTATATAAACCAAATCTCAAAGTGTGTGTGTGCCAGCTACTTGGGCAGGAACACAAAGCATTGGTTGGACAGAGAGGGCACTACCATATAGCTGTGCCAGTGGGGAGTCTTATTGGGGATCTGGAGAGAAAGGGAGAAAGCAGCCCCAGACTGACTGTGATCTTTGTGTGCCCTTAAGGGAAATTGTACTTTATTGTGTGTGTATTTGTTATTCTTCCCAATGTGGACACCCCTCACTTGTGTTCATGGTGAGGATTGAGGCTCCTTGATTACTGGGTCAGTGCACGGGCATCACAAGCTGTATCATCCAAAGGGGATAAAGACCATCTGGATTTGGCTTCATAAAGACCCATTTCAATTTTAATCCAGGGTTATAAAGTGTTTATACTAGCTGAGAAAGTGGTAAAGATGTTACCAAAGTTGATAGATATGGATTGCTGTCACTTTGCAGAGGGTAGGCAAATATATTAATAGAACAACAATGATTCACAGGGAAACACATTCTAAGAAAATGCTGTTAGTGGTGATGTGCCTTGATGCAGAGAAAGCATCTGATACAGTGATATGGGAGTTTTTGAGTATGGTATTGGTAGTATTTGTTTCCTCTGACAGATCAAAATGGCTACTAAGAGGGATATATGAAGGGTTGGGGGGGGTGGGAATTAAGGTGGAAGGTTCCTGTCGGAAAAGCTGTGTCTGAACAGAGGATGCAGGCAGGGATATCTATTTTCTCCTTTGTTATTTGCTTAATATTCGAAGTAATTAGAACAAAAAATAATGGATTCACAAAGTCAAGGATAGAACCAGTATGATAATCAAGAAAAATTATTAAGTTGCAGATTAATAAAATGGAACAAAAGCACTAAAGTGTGTGCCGTGGTTGGTTTTTTGCTTCTCAGATCCTGAGCAGTGCCTCCAAGAAGTTTGTTTTTTCAAGATTATATTATTTATTACCTGATAAATCCAGAATACAGCATTTCAGTGTGTTGGGGAACACTGAGTTATTTTCAAGAATTTGGGGAATATAAAATCAATGAGGATAAAGCAAAGTCCATAGCAGTAAACTGTATAAACGCATCAATTGCTCCAGCAATACCCATACCTATTTGGTCATGATGCAATTAAGTACTTAGGTGTATGGTTTATAAAGGATAATGTTATGACAACTGACGGTATGTGGGAAGAAATTAGAAGTTATGTACCTACCATAACGTTCCATGTTAGTTGTCTTCTCTCGCCTTCTTTCTTGCTGGATGGGTTCGGAGCCGATCCTCGGCTCCGACTCGGCACTTGCTAAGCTCGAGAGCTAATTTTACCAGCTCGAGGCAACCCTATATCCCATGATGCAAGGCGGAGACTACCCAGATCTTGTTTGGTAGCTAAAGAAATAGTAATATTTTCTTCCAACTGAAGAGGAGGAAGAAAAATAACAATATTAAATAACATCATAACCCTCTAGAAAGGATCAACGTAATCTAGTGACACTAGAAGTTGAACAGCTAGAAAAAGGGAATAACCTCTTAATAGAAGATGCATAATCTTCCGGTCTGACCAGGCTAGGGGATGGAGGGGGAGAAGAAAGAAGGCAGAGAAGACAACTAACATGGAACGTTATGGTAGGTACATAACTTCTAAATGTTAAGTTGTCAATCTCGCTTCATTCTTGCTGGATGGGACCGCCCTAGCACCTCTATCCTGGGTGGCTCAATGGAACAGACTCTTGAGAATGGTGGAACCAAAATTCGCTCTGTCTCTGGAGGCCAAATCTAATTTGTAATGTGAAACAAAGGTATGAGGAGAGGCCCATGTGGCTGCTGCACAAATAGTGTCTATTGGAAGTCTAGCTTGAAAAGCTGTAGATGTAGCTAGAGCTCTGGTAGAATGGGATTTTGGGTTAGAAATCAACTCTTTGCCTCTGAGCTGATAAATGTAAGTGATCACAGAAGACAGCCATCTAGATAAAGTTACCTTAGAAACTGGAAGGCCTTTCCTGTTCTCTGCATAGGATAGAAACAGTTGATCAGATTTCCTAAAAATTTTTGTCTTGTCCAGATAATATCTGAGCTGGCGGTGAACATCGAGACAATGTAACTTTTGTTCCGCCCTATCAGAATAATTCGGGAAAAATACTGGAAGATCAATGGATTGATTTAGGTTTGTCTGCGATGCCACCTTTGGTAAAAAAGACGGATTAGTCCTTAGAGATACCCTATCTTTGTGGAATATTAGATAGGGAGGGCGAATACAGAGAGCATGAAGCTCAGATACTCTCCTGGCAGAAGTAATGGCAACTAGAAAAAGTGTCAATTTCAAAGAACAGGCAGCTGCAGGTTCAAATGGGGGAAGAATCAAGGATGTTAAAATTAAATTTAGATCCCACTGTGGTGGGGGGTCTCTAATCGGAGGTTTCAATAAAAAGATACCTCGAAGGAATGCCTTGCAAAGTTTATGTGACATAATGTTGTGGTCCAAAAAGCCTATATGAAAATTTGAAATGGCTGCCAGTTGAACTTTCACTGTGGAAGAAGAGGATCCTGAATGAAAAATGTCAGCTAGGAAGTCCAATACCGAATGAATCGGAGCAGTATAGGGGTCTATGTTCCTAGCTTTTGCCCAGAAAGAGAAACATCGCCATTTACTAGTGTAAATCTTTCTGGTAGAAGATTTTAGGGAAGCTACTATGATATCCCGTACAGGATTAGAAATCATAGGAAGCCTGGCTAAGGATGGAAGTGGAGCAACCAAGCAGTGAGGTTGAGAGAAGGTATGGATTGGTGCAGTTGACCCGACTGGTGGGTCAGAAGATCTGGAACCGGGTCCAGATGCCATGGCTGTACCAAGAGGTAATGATGTAGGAACGGAAACCATATCTGTCGAGGCCAATAAGGGGCAATGAGAATCAACTTGGCTCTCAAGGCGGTTGCTTTCTGAATTAGCTGAGGTATCAGCGGAAAAGGGGGAAAGGCATAAAGAAGTCCCCGGGGCCAATCTTGGGTTAGAGCGTCTCTGGGGGGATGGCCTGGAAGGGGGAAGAGAGAGAAGAGGTCTGGGCATTTGCTGTTTTGAGGTGTAGCGAATAGGTCGCAGCAAGGAAGGCCCCACTTCTGAAAAATCTCTTCCGTCACTGACTGTTTGAGAGACCACTCGTGAGGCATGAGAATAGCTCTGCTCAATCTGTCTGCTATGATGTTGGATTTCCCGGGGATGTGCGTTGCTATCAGAAACCGGTGAGAGGAGATTGCCCATTGCCAAAGTCTGAGAGCCTCTCGACACAGTGGATAGGACTTGGTTCCGCCCTGTTTGTTTATATACCACACTACGGACATATTGTCCATTTGGACTGCAATAGTTCCCAGGGGAAGAGAGTCGTTGAGGGCTTGCAACGTTAAAAGCACTGCTCTCATCTCCAGAACATTTATGTGCAGATGGTACTCGAAAGGTTGCCAAGTGCCATGGACCATTCTGCCCTGATAATGCCCCCCCCACCCAATCAGGGAGGCGTCCGATGTAACCGTGGCAACCGGGGCAAGAGGAACAAATGGTCTGCCTTGATGGATTTGAGGGGACGATATCCACCAAGTCAGATGCCTTTTGTAAGTTGGAGTTACTATGATCTCGTGACGCATGGGAAGTTGTTGAAAAGACCATTGGGTGAATAGCATCTATTGTAAAAGACGCATGTAAAAGCGGGCAAGGGGAAGAAGTGTTATGGCGGCCGCCATAAGACCCAGTACCTTCAGAGCAAATCTGGCCTGAATTTTGTTGCTGAGAAGAATCACCTGGACATGTCTTTGAATGTCCAAGATCCTTTGGTCTGTTAACTTTGCTGAAAGTTGTACGGTGTCCAATCTTGTGCCTATAAAAGTAATAGATTGACAAGGCGACAAGGCAGATTTTTAGAAATTTATAGAAATTCCTAGCCCTCTGCAAGTGTGAATGGTGTATTTTCTGGCTTGGAGAAGCTGATGCCTGGTGGTGGCAGTGAGGAGCCAGTCGTCTAGATATGGAAACACCTGGAATCCTTGACGTCTCAGGTGAGCCGTAACCACTGCCATGCATTTGGTGAACACTCTGGGGGCTGTAGTGAGTCCAAAGGGCAGGGCTCTGAATTGGAAGTGACTGGTCCCCAGCCAAAAGCGGAGAAATCTTCTGGAGCATCTGTGAATTTTTATGTGATAGTACGCATCCTGAAGATCTATCGAGCACATCCAATTGTCCTTGCCCAGAAAGGGCAGAATGGACTGAAGTGTGACCATCCAGAATCTTGATTTCTTTACAAACTTGTTGAGTTTGCTCAGATCTAATATTGGTCTCCAGTCCCCTGTCTTTTTTGGAACTAAAAAAAACCTTGAGTAGATTCCGGATCCTATTTGGTCCACTGGGACTGGCTGGATGGCTCTTTTTACTAGCAGTTTTGATATTTCTAGTACTGCTAGTTCCCTTAGACCGGGTGGAACATCTGGAAGGGTTCCCTTTTGTTGAATTGGGGTTTGAATAAAGGGAATTTTGTAACCCTCGGATATAATTGACTGTACCCATTTGTCTTGAGAAAGGGAAAGTCAGGCTATTGGGTACAGCGATAATTTTCCCCCGACTGCCTCCGAAGGCGGACAATCGGGCAACATCTCAGGGATGCTGGAAGGGTTTGTCAGAAAGAGGCTCTCTGCTACCCTGATTCTGCGGACCACCTCTGCCCCTAGGGCGGCGTCTATTATTGTTACCCCCTCTGCCTCTGGGGGTAAACTGACTTCGTGCGTCAGGCGTGATTCCTTGAGATTTGCGGAACCACATTTTCCCTCCCTTCTGTCTTTTGGGGTAAGATCTAGAAGGGGTGGAGAAACGGACTCCTACGGCAGAAAGAGTCTTGCCATCTTGTTCGCATCTAGTCAAAGTGTCTTTCACTTGAGGTCCGAACAAGGTCGAGCCATCAAAGGGGGAGTTTGTGAAGGATGCCTTGAAGGGGTCTGCAAAATTACAAAGCCACATCCAGGACTGACGCCTTAAAGCCACTCCTGTGCCTGCGACCCTACTCGCTCCATCGGCTGCATAAGAAATGAGCCACATGGAGGAGTTAGCAATAGAGTTAAGGATTCCTAGCTGTGAGCTAATCTTATCCTGAGACCCAGCAGCTGATGGATCCTGTAAAACTTCTCCCAACTCTTTAAGAACATCTCTTTGAAGGCGGGTGAAGTGGCATAAGTAGTTCAGCGATCTCATGGCAAAAGTCGCTGAAGAACAAAATCCGCTTACCGTACCTGTCCATAGTCCTAGAATCCTTGTTAGGAGGATGGACAGGTACTGAAGGATCAGCTAATTCCTTCTTGGTGGCAGCAGCCACCACCATGACATCAACTGGGACACCCTTTGTTAAATATTGTCTATCTTGTGGGGCCGTAATAAATTTTGAAGGCCTCCTAGGGATAGGTTCCACCGAATCCGGAGCCATCCACACCTTCCGAGCCACTACCTCCATGAGAGGGTCGAAAGGCGGAGACACCCAGGAGGTGGAGGGTCGAGATCCGAATGCCTCCAGGTATAGTGACTCGTCCTCGGAAGGATTAAGGGAGGGCCAGTTCCCCCTCTGCTTAAGGAGTTCAAGGATGTCTGAAAATGAGACATCCTTAGAGGAGGACCTTGGGGATCCCTCTGACTCATCCAAGTCAGTATCTGATGTAGTAGACTCAGGGGAGTCTAGATGTTTCCTCTTACATGTCCTCTTACGCGGGGGTTCCCCTGACGGATCAGGAGAAGCCTCGGAAGAGGAAGATATTCCCAATGGGGAAACCTGAGGCGCTGAATCTCTGGGTCCGGGAGCAAGAGAGTGGGAAGAGACGTCAGCAGGCACTGTAGTGGGAGGAGCTGATGTAACTGTCCGTTGACTAAGCCCAGGGGCTAGTACACTCCTCATCACCTCGAAGGCTCCCCCGTCAGAGAGACCAGAAAGTTCCCGCTCTGAAGAGATAGGAACCCCAGGCCTCACCGAGAGGGAAGGCTCCGAGGCAGATGTTGGGGCCGAGCTCACCAACGCCGAAGCTCCGAGAGGGAGAACGGGGTCGGACAAGGGTCCAATGCCACTCGCCCCCTCGGAGCCGACGAGAGAGACCAGACGCCCTGATCCCTCCAATGAAGGTCTCAAGGAGGAAATCAGAGCCGAGGACGACGGAGCCGAAAGGGGTGGTATCGGCTCCGAAGCCACAACGGTGCCGGTTCCGAGGAGCTCTGTAAGAGAGTCGAAGGAGGAATGTTTGATGGATGTGAAATAGCTACCGTCTGTTGAGATGGGCTATGGAGTATTTGGGCCAATGCCTGAGACTTTAATAGTCTACTCACCACTCTCTCGAGGTCGTGATCAGACAGCCTGGACGACCGAGAAGAACGGCTCCGATGGCTCTGCTCCGAGAGCAAGGGTGATCTCGGAGCCGAATGTATGGATTCCACTGAAGGGGATCGAGATCTCTTTTTTGAGATCGATGGAGCCAACGGAGCTGAAGATACGTCGGTTCCAGCCGGAGCTGACACTGAATGTCTGGATTTGCCAGTATCGGCGCCGGATGGAGCCGATACTGAGACTGGTAAGGTGGAAGGATCGGCTCCGGCCGGAGCCGATCTCGACCCTGGTGAGGATGAACCCAAAGCCGACGGCTTGGAAGTCTGAGCCGAAGGCTTAACAGGTTTCGAGGGCTTCCCCGGCGCCGACTTAGTCAGGGAGCTCTCGGGCTTTAATAAGCCCCTTAATATCAGCTTATTTTTTCGCTCGTGCAGGACTCTTGGGCTGAAAGCATGACAGATAGCACAAGAGTCCTGCAGGTGCGAAGGTCCCAGGCAATAAACACAAGAAGTGTGACCGTCTGTCAGAGACATCTTCTGACAGCACGAGTCACACTTCTTGAAGCCTGAGACCTTAGTGTCCTTCGACATAACTGTGTCGAGGAAACACAACAGTAACACACACACACACAAAAACACTCAATCCAACAATTTAAAATAAACAGGGATAACACACAGTCATACACAAACAATCCCTGACAGGAAAAAATTTAGGGAGGGGAAGGCCTAAGGCCTAAACTAGGGAAAGGGAATAAATTACTCGAAAAAAAAGGGAACACTGACGGGAATAGGGCTAAAGTAAGTCCTTAGGTTAACAAATACAAATATATATAAAAATTTAAAGGGGGGTAGATGAAAAGTCTCAAAAACTGTTCACTTACCTAGAGCTGGTAAAAGAAGGCACCTCGTTAGCGCGCAAACGAGATCTGGGTAGTCTCCGCCTTGCATCATGGGATATAGGGTTGCCTCGAGCTGGTAAAATTAGCTCTCGAGCTTAGCAAGTGCCGAGTCGGAGCCGAGGATCGGCTCCGAACCCATCCAGCAAGAATGAAGGCGAGATTGACAACTTAACATCTAAACAATATAAACTGTATAATAAAATAAAATACATGAAAAGAATAGAAACTGTACCACAGGAAATGTAACAATAATATGTAACCTAAATATGTAAATGCACAGGAGCTTTTTTTCCCTGGCCTCCTCTGAAAAGCAGTCTGCCCAGTCAGACTTTCCTAGTCAACAAATACAAATAAATAAATTATACAAAAAAGAGAAACTTGAACCTCTTGATTTTTGATCTGGATAGTAAGGTTTAAGTAGTGAAAATAGCTGTAGTCCCTTTTGTTTTATACAAAGGTCAGGCATATCAACAAGAGCAGAATTTCTGGATGATAATTAATAATGAGCTGAAGGAATTTACTTGGGGGAAATTATATGAATTAAGTAGATAAGCTGATTCTCCCCATAAAACAAGGTCTTCTAGGGTTACCTGACTGGAGGTGGTACTTTAGAACTAGGCAGTTAAGGCTCATATACATAACTCAAATAGAAGGTCATAGCTCAAAATGGAAAAAATAATGATGACATGTATGTGTGTGTGTGTGTGGGGGGGGGGGGGGGGGATGACTAGGATTTTGGATGCAAATCCTTGAGAAGAATAGCAACTACCATACAGAATATTATATTCATAAAGTATAAGAAAGTATTCTAAAAATTTAAGTCAGTGCTGAAATAGAGAAACTAGGTGTTTTCATTAGGGATGTCTACAAGTAAGGCTATAGAAAAGGGGCAAGAGGGGACTGTAATTTACTGGAGGAAATTAGCAACGGAATCAAACTACTGGGAGCAAATAACTTGGGAGACGAAAGGTAACAGAGTGGGAGTAAGATTAAGCAGAAAAGTGGAATGCAGGTTAGAAACTGCCTTCCCCATCTAGAACTGATTACAGAGTAGAGGCAAAAAGAAAGTTACTGAAGAGTGCTAAGTACAAGACTAGCTCTGGCAGAGTTTAGAATACAAGCTGCTGTTAAAAAATAGGAAGTTGGTAAGCAGTATAAAATATTGCACAGTAACAATAAAAATCAATCAAAGAGGGTTAGAAAAAAGTAGGAACAGAGAATGGAAGAAGCTAAGGAAGGATGTCTGTGAGGCTTCCAAGTATGCAATGAAGTCCAGAAGGTTTAGGGTTTTTCTATGGAGGTGTCAGCATGGGTATTTTTATACTCTACGTGGACTTCAGACAATTTTTCCTCAGACAGATACCCAATACAGGACGTGTACTGGGAAAGGAAGATGTAACTGGAACAGGTTCTGGGGAACATAATAAGCTGGCAGATTTTAAAAATTCCCTTCAGAATACTTTGACAGAAATGTTGGCAGAACAAATGATTTTAATTAAGGAAATCTTTCTTTTGAGTTGAGAGATGGGATCTGAATTTCCTGGAGATAGTACTAAATTTAATCATATTGGCTACCAAAAAAAGGAAATGGAAGTAAAAATCTATACCAAACATAAGAGATCTTCTGAATATTGGAGGTGAAATCTTTAAAAAAGAAAAGAACAAATTCCATAGAAATAAATGGAATTCGTGGAAGAGATGCATGCAGAATAATGTTCAAGGGGAGGAATGAGGTTTAAGGGAAGGCAAGTGTGATATCAAAGTGATACAAAAGGTATACCTTGAGTGTAAGTGAATTGACTGCTGACTTAGTATGGTAAAACTAATATAGTAAACTTTCTTTATGCTGTATTTTCCTCAGTTTTTTTCTATATAACTATGGAAATGAGGCTACTTTATGACTTGTTTTTCACATTCCTTCTTGTTTATGCAGAAGGTCCATAACCCTGAGACCTGGTAGATAACTTGTTTTGCATATTCCTTGATGTTTTCAGGTAACCACAGGAACTAGCAGCCTTAATTGAAGCATTCCTGGGTGTCCGGCCAACGCCTATGTTTTGTTTCAACATAATCATTGCTAATCCTGTGTGTGTCAACACACACATATAGCCTTTAACAGATGGGAGTTTCTGCTCAGTCAGACAGAAGTCTCACATGTGGAGTGGGCACACTGCCCAGAAACCTTCCAGATAGAGACTCCTGCCTGGCTGAAAGGGGGCTTCCCAGTCAAAGTGTTGGCAAGGATGAAGCTTTTAACTTGATCAATGATGTATTAATTCTGTTACTTCTTGATATACTATGATGAATTGGTTTATTTAAGTTATACTATGTAGTAAAGTGACTACTGCCTGAGTTCTTTGTCTTGATAATTTCTGATCTTGTTAAAATTAAACTCATTAGGTAATACATTTTTCTTGGTGTAACTGACAGGATCCGAAATGTTTAAGAAAAAGGATAAAGATATTGCTGCTGCAGATGTTGAAATTCCGGGATGGGATGCTGATCCCTATGGGGTGCTGGCACTGAGTGGTCTTGTAGTACAGGTTTGAGTGAAAATTGGGATATGCGTTAAAAAGATGCAGGACCTCAGTCTGTATTAACATGCTTGCAAAAGGTTCCGGTATGGAAAGGGAAAGAACTTAATGCAATTAGTAGGCGGGGTTGGATTTTGTTAGCTGCTTACAGAAGACAACATCATGAAAAATCATCTAAAGTAAATCAAATTGTACAACTAGACAAACACATATGTAAATTGCAAAATCAGATTATAATGTTACAGTGTCAAAATTGTTTGTTAATGGATAAAGCGGATACGTACCAAAATGTGAATGAAAGACTTTACTGAGCAAGAAATAGGTGACATATATGACAGATTCAAACAAAAGCCGGGAGAAACTTTGAAAGCATGGATGGTTAGGTTACATAAAACAGGGGCTGCTGGTGTTAATATGGATGCTCATAATTCTCAGTTTTTCCTTATAATTCTGACGCTATGATACAGGATCATTTTAGAAGTAATGCTAACCTGAATATGACTAGACTTTTTGCAGCTCGTAGTAGAAGGATGCATTGCAAAGTACCCCACAGAGGTTGATTGGCCTCCTAATGATAAGCCTGGGTACATTTTGAGGGATGCAATTCAGCGCATCAAGGAAGAGGAAATGAAAACTGCTGTTTTTATAGGACAAGCAGATGCATTAATGCAATGTGCACTGTCTGTATCTACAAGAAATAAAATTATCAGACTAGCCCCTCCAACTTACAAACATGTAATGACAACATTATTAATCAATCAAACAGGTAACCCTCTTTCAGATGTCTCTGAAGCCATTAGGCAGTTAGGAGAATTAGGAGATTGGGGACCTAGGAATAATGTGGGGAGATAGGAGAGAAAACAAGCAGGATGACTGAAAGGGGGCCTCAAATCAAGTGTCAAGGAAGGATATGTTTACTGCCCTAATTAGAGATGGAGTAGTAGGGATAAAATCAATGGGACAGATACTCACAATATGTGGGATCTCTATAAAAAGAGAGGATTAAATAAAAAGAATGATGGGAACAAAAATGTCAATAAACAAGGAGTGCAAGTGTCAGTTAAGGAAAAGCAGGAATCAGTTAGGGACTCAAGTGATTCAGTTGAACCAACAGCCCCACGACTCCAGCCTCAGTTATATCCCTATTTATAGTGGACAACTGACATTAAATTTGGTTAGGAAATTGGCCAAGCTCCGGTGGGGGATAGGCTCGTAAAGATGCATGACCTTATGTAGATCTCGTGATTCACTGTCATAATAAAAATGAGCATAGAGTCTGAGCCCTGGTTAATACCAGAGCAGAGGTCTCTTTAATCTATGGGAACCCAAACTTGTTTAAAGGACAATATGTCACTATTACAGGATTAGGAGGGAAAAAAGACTGAAGCTGTTCAAACAATACTTGAAATGAAAATAGGGCAGTTACCTAATAAGAAATATCCTGTTTTTGACTGTACCTATTCCAGAATATATAATTGGATAACATTGAAAGGGTTGACTTTGAATCTTGCAGATGGCCAGTATCGATTTGGCACAAAACCATACATTTCAGCTATGTTTGTTATGGTGGGACAAATTAAAATATAACCGGTAGAATTACCTTTGAATACTAAGGTAGTGAACATAAAACAATATCACATTCCCAGGGGGGCATAAAGAGATGGGGAGACTATTCAAGACTTACTGAATGCAGTTGTTTTAAAAACAACCACTACTGCATGGAACAATCTGGTATGGCCAGTAAAGAAAAGTGATGGTTCATGGATAATGATGGTAGATTATTGGGAATTGAATAAATATACTTCTCCTCTAACAGCTGCAGTTCCGGATACTATCACATTGATTGAAAACATACAAAACAAGAGGGAACTTGGTATGCTGTAATTTACTTTTTCACCATACCAATATCTGAGAAGAATTATGATTAGTTTGGATTTACTTGCCAGGGTAGGCAGTATATTTTTACAAGACTACCTCAAGGTTACCTACATAGCCCAACCAAATGTTACAGGGTAGTGGCTGAATACCTTGATGAAATGTAAGTTCCAAAGGATATACAAATATCTCATTACATAGATGACATTCTGATTCAGGGATCAGATGAAAAGACAGTGCAGGAACAATTGCAAAAAGTAACTGAACACATGAATCAAAGGGGTGAGGAAATAATCCCAGTAAAATCTAAGGACCGGCTCAAACTCTCAAGTTTCTGGGTATCCCATGGCATCATGGGCACAGAGAGATTTTACCAAAAGCTAGGCAAAAGATTTTAGAATTCCCAACTTCTCAAAATAAGAGAGAGGCACAACAGTTCATTGGATTGTTTGGATTTTGGAGGCAACATATCCTTCATTTGAATCGAACGCTTTCTCCTTTGTACAAAGTAACGAGGAAAAAGTATGACTTTAGCTGGGGAGATGAACAGCAGCAGGCATTTGAAAGGGCTAAGCAAGCTATACAACAGGCTGTTGATTTATGGCCCATGCAAAAAGGTGAAGTAGAGTTGCATGTGTCAGTACATGATCAATAGGCTAATTTGAGCTTATGGCAAAAACAAGGTGCAAAGCGATTACCTTTGGGATTTTGGACTAGAAAATTACCTGAAGCTGGGATTAGGTATACTCCCTTTGAAAAACAACTACTAGCTTGTTACTGGGCTCTTGTAGATACTGAACAAATGGCTGTAGGACATGCTATAGCTTTGAGACCTGAAATTCCCATTATGCAATGGGTAATGAGTTCACCCAAAACACACAGAATAGGACACACAAAAGAAGCCAGTGTAATTAAATGGAAATGGTACATTCAGGATTGGGCTAAAGCAGGTGCAGGAGGGGTGGCTATGTTACATGATAAAAAAGCTCAGATACCTGTGCTTGATAAATCACAATTACAATTGTTACCTGGAACAACTTCAGTGGTTGAACCTCCGGTTAAATAGGGACGACCTTTTGTTCAATTATCATTAAAGCAAAGGGAATGTGCCTGGTTTACTGATGGATCAGCAAACTATGTAGGAAACAAAAGGTGTTGGAAAGCTGTATCTTACAATCCTACCACTAAAAAGTTGTTAACCATCACAGGTGATGGTAAGAATAACCAATATGCTGAACTATATGCAATGTCTCAAGCTTAAAGACAAGAAACACCAGGAACATGTCATATTTACACTGATTCTTGGTCTGTAGCAAATAATTTAGCTACATGGTTGCCTACGTGGTAAAAGAATAACTGGAATATACATTCAAAAGAGGTGTGGGGAAAGGAATTATGGCAGCAAATATAGGAAATGCTATCTCAAAGCACTGTTACTGTGTATCATATAGATGCTCATTGTACAACTGATTCTCTAGAATGATGGTTTAATTCCATTACAGATGAGCAAACTAAAATTGCTGAGGCAGAGGTTGACAAGGATACTGACAAGAATACATAAGAGCAGCATGGCATGGCAAAGTGGGCTCAGAAGTGTGGACATGTGGGAGAAAAGGTCACTTACAGGTGGGCACAAACAGGTATTCTGATTTATATGGATGTAATTAAGATGGTTACTTTACAATGCCCTGTATGTCAGCATATGCAATAGACCAATACCACACATTGTACAGGGGTACTTAGGCAGCTTGATTGCATAGGACCATTACCCTTTAGTAAAGGATGTCAATATGTATGTACAGCAATAGATACATATTCAGGGTATTTACTAGCCTATCCATGTACAAGAGCTATGCAGGTAAACACCTCAAAAACAACTGCCTTGATCATTTTGTACTATGGCATTCCTCTCCAGATATAAACGGACACTGGCTCACATTTTAAGGAAAAAATGGTACAGGATTACAGCAAACAACACAACATTTGAATGGCTGTTTCACATCCCTTATTACCCCCAAGTAGCAGGTTTGAGTGAATGAATGAATGGAATGTTAAAAGAGCAATTAAGAAAGTTGGGAAATGGTCCCCTACAAAATTGGAGAGAGAATTTGAACTCCAACTCTGCAAACTTTAAACAGCTCATCTGCAGAAAGTGAGACTTCTCTATTGAGGATGTTGATTCCATCATTGCAGATCAAACCTTATGTAGCTACCAATACCATTATGCACTGGGAAATGAAAGAAGGTGCTCTGGCTCCATTTAGAGCAACACCAGAAGCAACAGGTTTAGATTTGCATTCCTTACAAATGTATAGGTTAAAACCCAGAGACATTCAATTGATTGAAACAGGAATAGGAGTTCAAATACCTCCTAAACATTGTGGTTTGACAGCGCTCCAACAGGACTACCTTTAAAAGGTATACAGATTATGGGAGGTGTCATTAATGCTGATTACCAAGGTAAAATCAAGGTGATTTAATAAACAGTGGCACTTGAGACTTGCTAATACCAAAGGGGGAAGAGAGTGGCTCAAATTCTCATAATAACAGTGTATGGTTGGTCTGTGGTAAAGGGAACAGCTCCCGCCACTGTTAAGTTAGAGGAGATAAGGAATTTGGATTTACAAGCATAAATAATGATGCGAAAATTTGGATCCACTCACCAAATAAATTACCTGAGCTAACTGAAGTTGTAGCTATAGGAAAAGATAACACCATTTTAGTAATGAGACCAGGACAGAAAAAAAATGGGAATATGTACCTGCAAACAAATGTTATCTATGAGAATAAATATATTGCCTTTTTGTGACTTCAGATTTCATTGAAATGCATAGTAATCATTGTACTATGTGGTGTCCATCTGGTCGAATCCATAACATTGGGTGTGAAGGTGCAGAACTTAATGCTACAACAATAGAGTGGGGATGGATTAATAGTACAAGAAATAGAACACAGACAAATTTTACATGTCCAGCTAATGAAGGTTGTGGCAATGCAAGTATTACAATTACAGGGAACGTAACTATTTGGAAAACATGAAAAGGACATGTGTATCTTCAATTATTAGATGAAGGAGAAGTTAACATTGAAGTAACTAACAAAACAGATATAAAATGTTGTAAACTTGATATTAATTAACATAGAAATTATGAAACTAGGTATAATTGCTGTAAAAAGATAAGACATTTTTAATTGTACTATGTATCTACAAAATATTACTGAATTACTTTGCATGAACAGTTCTGAAATTAGTAATAGGAATGCATGGGCTTTGGTTATAACTAATAGTAAAAATTCCTTCAACATGTAAATAAGTAGGGCAAAAATATCAAAAGACTGTATTGCATTTTAATATTACTTTCCCAAGCACTGAAATGTGTAGAAGATGACAAGCTTGGTATGACACCATGTTAGGAGGCATAGGAACTCAGTTAGGAACACTGAATGCAATTGATGCTGAAGTCTCAGCTAATAATTGAAAACTACTGGTCAGGATATCTCTGATTGTCCATTTACAGGCTCTGTGGAACCCCAATGTGTGGCACACTCAAAAACAGACAGTTTACTATGAAAAATAATTTCTGACACAGTCCAATGATTCATTAATTAGTAATTTAAATTTTGATGCAAATGTAATTTGATTTGTAAACTGGACCAAATGTACTCTACAGTCTATGCATATGCAGATATAAAGGAATTCTGTTCAAACTAAATTATTAGTTAACAATTAATATGTTTGGTGACAACTGTTTCACAAATGGATTCCTAAAAATAATTGGATAAAGTTATCTTCTGATAAAAAAAAATGTACTGATAAATATTGTTTTGGACAAACAGTTCATTATGAAGTTACTGATACTAGAATAATGTGTGAAATTTTTACCCTTAGTATTTGGACCTCCTGTATATCCTTTTCAATACTGGCTACCACAAGTGGAAGGAAATTATATTGATTTCTTTAACAGAAAGCACAAGCTGAAACATTGCAGCGATATGAACGGACGAATCTGTGGACAACATTCTATTTATTAATTTATTATTAATTTATATGAACCATGTTTCCTTCAGCATTCACTTAACATATGTAGATGGACTATATTGCTTTCCACTTTTGAAATGTTTACTGAAGTTGCTCTGCAACTTTTATGTTTAGCAACTAATCAATCATTGTCATATAATCTTGGTCATCCTTTTGTAGGATGTTTAAGTAATGTTACACATTTGATTTGATATAATGAAACTTATGTAATTACTCTTGAGATTCCTACTGGAATATGTCTTCTCTGGCTATCAGAAGCTCCGTATTATGCCATCTTTACCTTTTCATTGAATTCTTTGTATAGAATAATTAAAAATACTCATCAGTTACAAAAACATTTACAGATTGCAAATCACGGTATATTGCATCATGAAATGAACAGTACAATTGTGGGAGATAAATTGATTAATTTAGCAAGAAAGACTGAATCAGATAAAGCACATAACTGGTGGGATACGTTCACCGGATGGGCATCATCACGGACCAAACTGTTAAATTGGATAATACACCCCATATAGATAATATTAATAACACTAGTTTTATTAACTATTTTGAATTCCTATTTAACATGTCGTATATACAAAAAGGCTTCTCAAGTATTATTAATTTCCTATACCTAAGTCAGGAGTCAAAGGAGAGAATGTGATATGAATGTGATACGAAAGGTATACCTTGAGTGCAAGTGAATCGACTGCTGATTTGGTATGGTAAAACTAATATAGTAAAGGGTTAATATTCTTTATACTGTACTTTCCTTTATTTTTTCTACACAGGTATGGGAAAGAGGCTACTTTATGACTTATTTTTCGCATTCCTTCTTGTTTTTGAGGCTATTTTATGACTCGTTTTTCACATTCCTTCTCGTTTATGCAAAATCTCCATGATCCTGACACCTGACAGACAACTTGTTTTGCACATTCCTTGATGTTTTCAGGTAACCACAGGAACTAGCAGACTTACTTGGAGCATTCCTAGTCGTCCGGCCAATGCCTATGTTTTATTTCAACATAATCTTTGCTAATCCTGTATGTATCAACACACATAGCCTTTAAAAGATAGGACTTTCTGCTCAGTGAGACAGAAGCCTCACCTGTGAAGTGGATGCACTGCCCAGGAACTTTCCCAATAGAGACTCCTGCCTGGCTGAAAGGGGGCTTTCCAGTCGAAGTGTTGGTAAGGATGAAGCTTTTAACTTTATTGGTGACGTATTAATTCTGTTATTTCTTGATATACTATGATGAATTGCTTTATTTAGGTTATACTATGTTGTTTTATATGTATTGTCTAATTTTACTGCAACAAAGTGACTATTGCCTGAATTCTTTCTCTTGATCATTTTTGATCCTGTTAAAGTTAAACTCATTACACAATACAGGAAGGAATGAGCAATTTATGCAATGTTGGAGTGACTCACAATTTTTAAAAAGAAAATGTATATGTATACTCAGTGACATGGGAAATTGTCATCATGGTTTGCTTTCTTTTCTGTTAATGTATGTAAACAGTTAGTTATGTACTCACCATAACGATCGATGTATGTGGTCCATCTCACCTACATTCCTTACTCACGGGTTCGGAGCCGAGAATCGGCTCCGACTCGGCCAAATTTCTCTAGCACGAAGTCTCTAATTGGCTGGGCTAACCCGGTATCCCAAGATGCACCTCGCCCTAGCCCCAGATCTTGTTTGCAATCATACCAATCATAACCCATACTCAATCAACACTGGAAGAAATTCCAGCCAGATAAGGGAAAAAAATCACTGACCTTGAAGGGTCCACAGAGCTAATATTCCTCCAAATCCTCTAGGAAGGGGGCAGGTGGGAGGGTACATAGGAATGTAGGCGAGATGGACCACATACATCGATCGTTATGGTGAGTACATAACTAACTGATGTTATGTGGTCCTATCTCGCCTACATTCCTTACTCACGGGACAGCGTCCCCAGCACCTCTATCCTGGGAGGCTCACCTCTATCCTGGGAGGCTCATAGGAAGATACTCCTGAGAACCCTGGAACCAAAGGAAGCCCGGCCCCTAGAAGCCACGTCCAGCTTGTAATGAGTAATAAAAGTGTTGGGAGAGGCCCAAGTGGCCGCAGCACAAATATCATCCAAGGAAAGCCTAGCATGGAAAGCTATTGATGTAGACATAGCCCTGGTAGAATGAGCCTTGATGGGAAAGGGTAAAGTTCTGCCTGCTGACGAGTAGATGAATGAAATACAATCTTTGATCCATCTAGAAATTGTGCACTTGGAAATAGGACAACCTACCCTGTTTTCTGAAAAGTACACAAACAGTTGATCAGACTTTCTATCATGATTAGTCCTATGCAAATAAAATCTCAGTTGTCTGTGCACATCCAACTGATGAAACCTGAACTCTGCTTTATTGGAAAAGTTCGGAAAAAACACTGGTAGCTCAATAGATTGATGGAGGTTGACAGTGGATGACACCTTCGGAAGGAAGGAAGGGTTAAGCCTCAGGGAAACTCTGTCCTTATGAAAGATCAAATACGGAGGTTTAATGGACAAAGCTTGAAGTTCTGATACCCTCTTGGTCGATGTAATGGCTATCAGAAAAGCCGTCTTCCAAGATAAGAACTTTAAGTCACAAGTGGCAGCCAGTTCAAAGGGTGGTGATGTCATAGCTTGTAGCACAAGGTTCAGGTCCCATGGCAGTACAGGTTCTGAAACAGGGGGACGAAGTAACCAAGTGCCTTTTAGAAAGGCTTTACAGAGTTTGTGGCCCATAAGAGAGTAAGATGTGTGAAAATTGGAAATTGCAGCCAACTGTACTTTAATGGTAGCGGGCGCGGAGCCCTGACGGAACAACATGACTAAAAAATCTAAGACCGACAGAATTGGGGCTGTGAAGGGGTCCAAACCTTGGGCCTGAGCCCAAATAGAGAATCTCCTCCATTTGCTGGAATAAATCTTCCTGGTGGAAGACTTATGAGAAGAAGACAAGATGTGCACCACTTCAGGTGAAAAGGAATGTCGTCTGACTAGCGACGGAAGTGGAGCAGCCAGGCTGTCAACCTGAGAGTTCGCAAGAATGGATGAAGTTGTCCTGACATGTGAATCAGGAGGTCCGGCACTGGGTCCAGAGTCCACGGACCGTCCAGTGCATACCGTTGAAGAAAAGGGAACCATACTTGTCGAGGCCAGTGTGGAGCAATAAGGATCCTCCTGCTTCCCAAGGATATGGCTTTCTGTATCACTCTTGGTAACAGAGGAAACAGAGGGAAAGCGTAGACCAGACCGGGGGACCAATCGTGAGCTAGAGCGTCCCTGGGTGACTCCCCCTGTGGGGGGATCAGAGTGAAGTACTTGCTGCATTTGGCATTGAGGGGGCTGGCGAAGAGATCGCAGCAAGGCTGACCCCACCTTTTGAAGATCTGAACCACCACTCGGTTCTTCAGGGACCACTCCTGAGGCATCAGAACAGCTCTACTTAGCCTGTCCGCTATCACGCTGGACTTCCCCGGAATGTGCGTTGCCACCAGAAACCGTTGGGAAGACACTGCCCACTGCCACACTCACATGGCCTCTCTGCAGAGGGGATAAGATTTGGTTCCCCCCTGCTTGTTCAGGTACCACACTACGGACATGTTGTCCGAGTGAATTGCAATCGTTCCCTGAGGTAGAGAGTCTTGGAGTGCTCGCAACCCCAGAAACACCGCTCTCATCTCCAGAACATTGATGTGCAAGTGGACCTCGTGATCTTGCCAGGTGCCTTGGGCCGTCCTGCCTAGATAATGCCCCCCCACCCCATCTGGGAGGCGTCCATGGTCACCGTGGCCACTGGAGACATAGGAATCAAGCTCCTTCCTCTGTCCAGGTTGGAGGAGCATAGCCACCAGAGGAGGTCCTGTTTGCATCGTTCCGTGAGAAGTATCAGGTGGGAAAGAGGAAGCTTCTGAAAGGACCACTGAACCAACAGGAGCCACTGTAAGATCCGCATATGTAACCTGGCCAGGGGTACCAGCATGATGGTGGAGGCCATGGATCCCAAGAGCTGAAGAACTAACCTGGCCTGAACTTTATGAGGGGCAACAGTGCGTGGATCTGAGACTGCAACACTTTTATCCTGTCCTGTGGCAGAACGGCGTGCATTTGAATAGAGTCTAGCTCTGCGCATATAAAAACAACACGTTGTGAGGGCTGCAAGGCAGACTTTTCCCAGTTCAAAGTAATTCCTAGACGTTGGCAAAGTGAGATGGTCATCTCACTGAATTGAACGAGCAGATGCCTGGTGGGGGCGGCGAGAAGCCAGTCGTCCAGATACAGAAACACCTGGAATCCTAGACGTCTCAGGTGAGCTGTCACCACCAAGGCATCTACTGAAACCCCTTTGGTAAGGAACTCTTTGCCCGGGGGAGCCGACAGAAACCTGTTTGGATGTCTGGGCACAGGTTCCATGGGGTTCTCCCACACCCTTCGACAAATCAAGTCCAGGATTTCGTCGAAGGGTGGAGACACCCAGGAGGCGGAGGGTTGAGCTCAGAAGGCCTTGAGGAATACCGACTCCTCCTCAGAGGGGGTCTTGGAAGACCAGTCGCCTCTCTGCCTCAAAATCTCCAGGATGTCAGAGAAAGAGACATCATCGGAGGACGACTTGGGGGACCCCTCTGACTCCTTGAGGTCGGTATCGGAAGTGAGGGACTCATCCTGGGAGTCTATGTGCTTCCTCTTGCACAACTTCTTACTAGGGGGCTCCTCAGGCACCGACTCTGAGGGGCCCTCAGAAAGTAGGGGACCGCTCAAGGGGGTATCCCCAGACCTTCAGGCTCCACCATCCAAGGATAGGGGGGCGTCAGAGGCTCTAGCCGGGGTGTAAGGGGACGGAGTGACCAATCCAGGTGATGTAACTGACGATCTGGCCAGTGCGCTCCTCATGGCCTCGAAGGCAGGTCCCCCCGAATCCGAGGACCGACCCGTCTCCAAGACCATGACCGGAGTCGGGATTCCCCGAGCCGAAGCACCGATAGGGAGGTTCGGAACAGACAGTAGTCCTGAAGTATCCCCCTCAGGTCCGACTGAGGAAACCCGAGTACTGAAACCAGAGGACGGAACCGACATGGTTGGAGCCGACACGAGAACATCACTCGGCGCGGAGCACTCCGGCTCCGACGACACATGGGTGCTCGGAGGAGGAATCACAGGTACCAGACTGGGGACTGGCTCTGGAGCCGACTGGGTCGGAGCCGAGAACAGTTTTGCTAGCACCGGCGACTGCAGGAGCCTCTGGACCACCCTATCCACATCCAAATCAGACAACCTAGAGGATTTGGAGGAAATAGAAGGAGATCGGGATCTCCTACCTGGAGACACATGCCTGACAGTGGGTGACCGGCTCCGAATAGGCTCCAATAATATGGGAGCTGAGGTCGACTCCAGCACCACCGATACCTCCTGCAGCCCCAAGGACAATGGAGCCGAGGAGGTAGTATCCCCTATCGAAACCTTCTCCTGCGGCCCCGAGGACAATGGAGCCGAGGAGAAAGTATCCATAATCAAGACCGTCTCCTGTGGCCCCGAGGACACTGGAGCCAAGGAGGTAGCAACCACTATTTTAACCTTCTCCGGGGGCTCAGAGGAAGCAGACGGAGCCACAGATCTCTTCTTGGCCTTGGAAGGCTTAGATTTAGGACTGGAAGAAGAAGAAAAATCTAAGGACTCCTCAAAAGAGGGCTTAATCAGGCCCTTCAAAATCAGTTTATTTTTTTCTTTCCTGCAGTACCCTCGTGCTAAAAGCGTGGCAGAAACTGCAGGACTCCTGCAGGTGAATAGCACCAAGACAATACACACAGATGGCATGGCCATCCATAATAGACATTTTGTAGCCACATTTAGTACACTTTTTAAACCCGGAGGGTTTATGCTCCTTCTGCTCTTTAGACATGGTAAAAAATAACAGCACACTGTCAACCGACAACGACACAAGAGGAAGGCGGGAAAACAAACACCACTAACGGCCAAGGAACTCTAAATCAAACGTTTCTTGGAGTAGCAGAGAAAGACAAGAACAAATCCAACTACAGTTTTAACACCAGAAAAACAACATAGGAGAGGACTAGGTCCTCTAACTTAAACGGGCCTAGCCCGCCAAACAAAGGGATACCAAAAACACCCAATCTCACTAACACTCACAATGAAACTTAGACAAGGAGAAAACTAGCTATAAAAATAGCTTTTGTAAAATAACAGACTGCTAAAATACTTAGAAAAAGTATTTGAAAGGGTACTTAGCCGCAGCCAAGTGAGACCACGTCCTAACTCTACGAGTGGCAAACGAGATCTGGGGCTAGGACAAGGTGCATCTTGGGATATCGGGTTAGCCCAGCCAATTAGAGACTTTGTGCTAGAGACATTTGGCCGAGTCGGAGCCGAGAATCGGCTCCGAACCCGTGAGTAAGGAATGTAGGCGAGATAGGCCACATAACATCTCATGTTACAGCTTAAAATTTGATGATTTAATAAAAATGTTTTTATGAACTTACTGACATCAGTTCATTCAAGCAGCAAAAACGTTGAACTTGGGCAGACTGTGTTTACAAGGACTCAAGCCCATTACTGTTAGAAAACTGACAGCAAAGGGCTTCAACCAATTCTCATATATGTAAAAAGTTATTTTTTGGCATTCTGGGTCTTTACAACCTATTTCATCAATTGGCCAACCATAGATGCCATCATGGTTCAAACTTAACTGAAATGGCATCCACAAAGCCAAAGGCAGAATGCCCTTAGCATGGCTAAATTTAGGAAACAGTGAAGAGATTTAGCACTGATATGACACAAGGAGCACAAACCATTCTTTCCTAATGTAGGAAATGGAAGTGAAGGTAAAAAACAGACAGAGGGTTTACTCAGCTAAGCAGCTGTGGCTCTTGTAAGAATTCAGGTTCAGTTTGGGGCACATCACTATCTAGGCTGTATCTGGAGGACCGTGCACAATTCTGGCACTCATTCATGTTTGAGGCAGTATGATGGAGGAACAAACAATACTGGAGGAATGGGGGCAACCAAGTTGGATGACAGATGATATGGAGGGGAAAGGCACTGGCAGGAATTTAAAAAATGTAAAGGTATACATCAGGAAGAAAGTACAGTTGCATAACTCCTACTTGCTTGAGATGTTCGTGGATCACACTGACTTACTGGCATTTGGGTAACAGTGCCCTGCTACCCTCTTCTGGCAGTCTACCAAAGCTTAGAGTCCCCTCCACTGCCTGTGTACAGGAGTGATGGATCAATCACATGTCAGCACAAGGACTGCCTTGCATGCCACAGACAGGATCCTTTCAGTTTTCTAGGGTATAACAGGAAGAGACAATGGAGATATAAGCTTTGCAATACCTAAAAAAAAAAAACACACACAACAATAAAGGCTGTGGAGCAGCGTTCAGTGGCAATCCAAACATCAAGCTATGTAAATCACAAGAGGGGGATTGTGAGTGGGTACTGCCAGTAAGGTAGTGTGTTCTATGAAAATCTACTCTTACAGGTAAATAGGACTTATGCAACTGTACTATGTTCAAAAAACACACTACCTTACTGGCAATTCAGGTAGATTCCCAAAGCTTACCCAACCTGGGAAGAGGAAGAGTACAGGAGCCCCTGGAGAATGACCCTAGTAAAGCCTTCTCTGGATCTAGAAAAGCCATTCAGCTTGTACTGCTTGTAAAGTTATGGACTGAGGACCAAGTTGTTGTCTTTAGAATACTTCGAGTCCACTCCTTTCCAATGCACCACAGAACAGGAAAAGGCTCTGGTGGAATGTGCATCTACCATGCTTAGATTTGTCTTGCCATGGTAAGTGTAACAAAAAAATTAATAGAGGATAACCAATGTGCAATGGTTTACTTAGAGACAGGTTGACCCTTCATTTCCCCTTCTTTTTCAGCCTTCCTGAAAGGTTTCATTCTGTCAAAGTAGTACCCGAGCTGCTGGTGCACATCCAAGGTATGACGCATCTTCTCTCCCTTTTTCTTAGGTTCTGGGAAGAATACAGGGATGTTGATAGACTGTAGACTGATTAGACTGACAGAGTGAATTCTGAGACCACTTTCAGCATGAAAGAGGGGTGAGTGCATAAACAACCCTATCTCTGGGGAAAATCAGGTAAGGTTGTCCCACCATGACAGCTTGCAGCTTAGAGACTTACCTTATAGATATCAGAGCAAGTTTTCCACATTAAGAGCATCAGAACAGCCTGAGCAGTAGGTCTAAAAGGTGGCAAGGTCAAATTTCTCAGAATTTAGTTCAGATCTCACAATGGAGGAATTTGCTTGTAAGGGGAGGCCTCATATGCAATACTTATTTCATGAACTCTTCAACCAAAAGAGAAGAAGATAAAGGAGAATTCAAAGGCAGATTAGCAGAGATGGCTGCTAAATACACTTTAATGGATGGATATGATAAGCCATACTGAAGTAGCTCACAAAAACAGTTAAAGACCAGAAGGACATTAACCTCAAGGGACCATCTGTTGCCCTTTGGGCACCACTTAGAAAACCTCATCTATTTGAAAACATAATATTTTCTAGTATTAGGTTTTCTGGTCTCCTTTAACACCTGCTACACATCTTCATGAAGCAAGTACCTAAATGGAGCCAAGATTGAATTATCCAGGCTGTCACTTGCTCCAAACTGGGTTGAACAAATTCTGAGTGTGAGGAAGTATGTGGCAATTGTCTTTGACCAATACCATTATTAGAAGGGAGAACCAAAATTGCTTGAGCAAATAGGGGGTTACCACAATGACCTTTGGCATTTCCTTCTGAATCTTCAGAAGAACCTTGCGAATCAGTGGAAAGGGTGGAAATGCATTCAGGGGCATTCTTGTCCAAGGGAATGAGAATGTGCCAGATTCTAGCATGGCTGCAAAGATGCCTGGGATAGAATTTTTCCAGCTGCCTGTTATGAAAGAAAATGAATAGAGCTATTGGAGGCATTCTCCATATCTGAAGTAGATACTGGAACACCACACTGCTTTGAGCTGCCACTCGTATGGGTCTGTCCAGGATCTGCTTAGTCTGTCGACCTAAATGTTTTGATCTAGTGGGATGTATGATGCCTGAAGAGTCGGAGAAAACTGTAAAGTCAGATTCTAAGTCATTATTCCATTACTGCTAACTGGCATGCAGAGTACAACCTTGTACCCCCTTGCTGACTGAGGTACCACATAACTGTGGTGTTGTCCATAACCACAAAAAGAGTGCCCAGAGTCCAAAGGTGGTGAAGATCTTTAGAGCGTGAATCACTGCCAACATTTCCTTGACATTGATGTGATTCTGTGCATCCCTGCACCTCCAACTGGCCTGCACTTGCACTCCCACTGACACAGCTTCTCAAGCAAAGTCAAACAAATCTGTCTGGACAGATTGTTCTAGAACAGGTGGGAAGAATGGAAGTCCTAGATTGATACTCAGCTGCACTCTCTACCACCATAGCTCTCACCTGATGAAGTCTGACACCAGCAACTGAGCTTCCAGGGAATTTAATTGCTGCTAATTTTCAAACATACCACTGAATTTTCTTCAAGTGGAAATGGGCTAGTGGTATCATGGGAATAATGGATGCCATCAGTCCTAGAAAGTTTAGGAATTCTCTTGCAGAGGCAACATTACTCTTAGAGAATTCATGAAACATTGCCTGGTAGGTCAGGACCTTGTCTTTGGGAAGAAAGGCCATTCTTTTGTCATTGTCGATTAAGCACCTCGGGAAGGCAAGTCTTTGTGAATGTGTCAAGCATGATTTCCAAAGGTTTAACTTGAACCCTAGCTAGGAAAGTAAGAATGAGACTTTCTGTAGTAATGCCAATCACCTGGATACAGACTATGCACAGATCAGCAAGTCGTTCAAGTAAGGAAAACTGTGAATGGCTGGAATCCAAGAGAGGACCATTATAACAGCCAGGCATTTCATAAACACTCAAGGTGCAGCAGATAGAGCATAAGTGATGCAGAAAAGTGATCGTGAATGCAAACCAGACACAACAAATCTCAGATATCTACTAAAGTGATGAGCAATGGGGATATGATGATATGCATCTTTCAAGTCCAGGGTCATCATAAAGCAGTTGTCAGGCAGAAGAAGAAGCACTGTCCACAGAATAAGCATCTTGAACTTGGGGACCTTGGCAAAGGTATTCAAAAAGGATAGGTCCAATACTGGACTCCACGTCAGCCCTTTTATGTAGCCCAGTACAATTCTGGAGTAGAAAACTTTCATTCTCTCCAAAGGCTGGCCAGCTCTATGACCCCTGAGTTCAGCATTTGCCGGAGTACAGAAGGGAATAACAAAGTCTCATCCAGCAGGTGAGGGGGGAACCCCTCCAGAATGGAAGCAGATGTTCCTTCCAGTGCCACATGAAACCTCTGCAAACAATGTTGAGCACCCAGTTGTTAGAAACCAAAGATGGCCAGGCCGCCTTGCTGAGAGCTCACTTTCAAGATGTGGCACCCGGGGGGGGGTAACTTGGGAATGATGGTAACAGAGCCATTGTATGGTCATGGGTTGGAAGGGGGAGTTATCCTTTTTGAGAAAGGAACCCCTTCTGTTTGGTTTGGCAGAATTTTCATTCAGCCATTTCTGTTTAGTGCTTTTGCTTTTTTTCATCTGGAACTTTTTGCACCACCAACAATTATCCTGCTTATTGGAGGGAAACTTAGGGATATGGAACATTTTAGACACCCCTTGCACAAGTTTATCACTGATTAGCTGTTGAACAAAAACACACAATCAGAATCAAGCACAGCATTCATAATCTCATTTTTCAACTCATCAGAAAAGTTTTCACTGTATAAGCTGTGGTGCCTGTGCACTGGCCCAGTAATGAGGAGCCTCAATCCTCACCACTACCACCAGTGAGGGGTGTGCACATCGGGGGGATAACAAGTACACACACAGTAAAGTACAATTTCCCTTAAGAGCACACAAAGATCACAGTCAGTCTGGGGCTGGTTACTCCCTTTCAGATCCCCAATAAGACTCACCACTGTCACTGCTATAGGGTCTAGATCTCAGTCTAGTGGTCAAGCTAAAACCTCCAGCACCCTCTCTGTCCAATCAATGCTTCATGTCCCTGCCCAAGTAGCTGATACACACACACACAGTTTAAGATTTGATTTAGATACAAACACATAGACATTGCTGGGGAAGGCTGGCACAGGTTCTCCAGCTATGCCCTTTTCTGCTCAGATGACACGGTAGTACCGACTGCCACCAACCACTTTCATCAGCTACTATAAGGACCTTCAGTATCATGAAATGCATGCAATGTACTCTAAGAGCTGAAATTATCTCTACACAAAACAGCCACAGTTGAAAGGTTTAAAAGTATTTAATAATAAATAATAAAAGCACAAGACAAAAATCACAGGAACTTTAAAACAATATTGTAGAATAGTCTGACATAAATATAGAAAACAGCTACACTAATCTGGCTAAATTCCTATCTAACTCTAAGAGAAACTATGTCCTAAATAACTTTACTTACAAGGCAAAGTGCTGCTGAGTTGTTGTCAGCGTCAGACAAAATCCAAAATGCTCAATCTTTCTCTCTGAGAAAGTCTTAAAATGATAATACCCAGTACTGCTGACTCATTTTACATTTCATTATTTTTATCAATTTTCTTTTAGTTCCCAGGCTAACAGAAACTCAAAATTTACATTTGTTTTGTAAGCTGCACCTGGCCATGAAACCACAGCAATAAAAGACACTTTTACATGTAAAATGTAGCAATTATCTCTGTCTTCATAACAACAGAAAGAATTTGCTAGCCCAGACATCCTGTCTCCGAGCTTGAGATCAAACACAGTTGTAATTCTTTACTTAACAGCTTTCTTCCAGCAGGGTGGACTGTGGTTACATTTTTGAAGTTCAGCATGTAACACAGCTTTCTTACATTTAGTTTTCTTTACATTTGTAAAAAAAGCCTGCGGATTATATTAACATTTACAATTACATAGAATTATCTACAAAATTCTATCTAGCTAGGCTGGGAGCCTTCACACAAGCAAGTATACCTCCTTGCCACCATCAATATCACTGCATTTCTAAACACAGTATCATTCCCCTTCAAAGCACAATTTAAAGCATGTTCAGACACTTGTTAAACATTGGAAGTAATCTCTTTCACATAGTCTTTTTGCTCAGAATGTAATGAAGCAGCAAACTCACCTAAACTATACATACACCTCTACGCAAACCTCCACATAAAACACTGGTAGTTAAACATTTTAAAGACTACTGTGCTGGACTGCACCAGATTGGTTCCCAGAGATTCTAGCCACTTGCCTAGTTTATCAGGAGAGAATGGGTTTTATGAAGACAATGCCTTTTAATTGGCAAAAGTCGCTGAGGACGCAGAAGCAGAGCTGGAACCACCACTAGGCAACCTAGGCAGTTGCCTAGGGCCAGCCAGCTTGGGAGGGTCTGCTGTATGCATTGTACTGAAGAAGCACTCACATTTAAACAGTCAGACTTTGTGCATGCTTCAAACATTGGAAGCACCAGTGTCATATGACCCTGACCTTGAGCAGTATCCTACCTTCACCAAGAATGATGCCACAATACAGAGATAAGATGATCAGCTTTAACAATTGGCTTAAACTCTGGTGTCATTCAAAGGGGATCCAATGTCTGTCTGCCTGGGATGACATGCTGGACAAGCCACGCTGCTTCGCAAAGGACGGCTTGCACCTGTCACCCCTGGGATTCCGGATATTGGCAAAGGCTCTTGCCACCCCATAGTGCCTTTTTTAGGCAAGGCTCAAATTCTAAACCTACCACCCTAGAACACAAAAAGGAAAAAAACTAAGGGTAATGCTGCTCAATGCCAGAAGTCTAAATCTCAAAATGCACGCACTCGAGGCCCTTCTCAGTATGGAGAACATCGATGTCTGTGCAGTGACAGAAACCTGGTTCAAGGCTCCTGAGAGCACCCCAGCACTATCAGGTTTTACCTCTTATCATGCGTTCCGGCCCCAAAATCCGGACAATACCAAGAAAGGAGGGTATCCATATTCATCAAAGACACCCACACCTCAAGACTGGTGGCAACGCACGATGCATCGGAGACCATCCAGGTGCAATTAACCATAGGCAAGACTGCTCTGCAAATTGTAGCATGTTACAGGCCACCCTCACAAACTCAGGAACCTCACATGGCCTTCCTGAAAACACTAGAGGGATAAATGTATCACCAAACACCATCATACTAGGTGACTTCAATTACCCTAATATAGACTGGGAACACTACTCAAGCCCAAACACCCTAGCCCAAAAGTTACTGGAATTCATAAACTCAAATGCCATGGAACAACTAGTCACCATCCCCACAAGAGGAGAAAACATACTTGATCTCATCATCACGAACATGGGAGCACAATGTTCAACACCGAAGTATACCCCTCACTGGTGAGATCAGATCACAAACTAATCTCGCTGGAGGTCCTCATCCCACCCCACCTGAAATAAAAAGACCACAGTAAAGAACTTCTCGAAAGCCGACTTCACACTTCTAAAGACTAGTGTGGTCTCCTTTAAGGCCCCGAGCGGCGGAAAACAGTACTCAAGCCGCTGAATCACTTACAAATGCCTTCTACCAGCACCTGCAGGACTGCATGGATAAGGCAATCCCAAGCAAAACAAAGACTCTTTGTACCAAAGGCAAGCGTCCAGTCTGGTGGACCCCAGCCATAAACAAACTCTACAACAAAAGGAGGAAGCTACTACAAGATAGAGCAAAATCCTTAAAAGGTAAGACACCCTTGATCACTATAAGTAAAAACTAAGAGCTCTCATAAAATCATCCAAAGCAAATTTTGAGAGAAAAATAGCTAAAGACTCAAAAGACAATCATAAGGCCTTCTTTAGCTATGTTAGAAACCTGGGAGGAACCTCCCAGATATGCTCAGAACTAGTTCAAAATGATGTGAAGATTACTGATCCTACAGACATTGCCAACATACTGGCTGACAGGTTCAGTGCAAACTTCCCCTCCCCAAAAGGAGAGATATCTATACCAAGCGATTGCAGCCCCCAAACATCTCCAACGCCCAAGTGAGAACTGCTCTCTCCAAAGCAAAAACACAGCATCCATGGGACCTGATGGTGTCCCCGGCTGTGTGCTCCACGAACTCAACGAGGAATTAAACCCACAGCTAGGACAGCTGTTTAATCATAGTCTTACCTCTGGATACGCACCCAGGAGTGGCGCACTGCAACTGTGGTCCCACTTCACAAAGGCGGTGCCTCCACCGACCCTGGAAATTACCGCCCATTAGCTTGACAAGCCTTATCTGCAAAGCCATGGAGAGGATCATAATGGACCTCATAAATAAAGACATAGGAATTTGCAGACTTTGGATCCATCCCAGTTTGGCTTTGTCAAAGGCAGATCATGCCTTCTAAACTTGGTTGACTTTTGAAACAGTCACCAAAGCCATTGATGAGGAAAGGCAGTCCATACAGCCTACCTCAATCTGGCGAAGGCCTTGATACAATACCCCACTCGGGTATCATTGAAAAACTCATCAGCTTAAATGTTAACCCATACATCACAAGATGGATTGCAAACTGGCTGAGTGACAGAACCCACAGGGTCAGAGTTGCTGGCGCCATGTCAGACTCAAAGCCTGTCACAAGTGGTGTACCACAGGGCTCAGTCCTGGGCCCACTCTTGTTTGGCATCTACTTTTCCAAGTACAAGCAAACACAGGAGGGTTATGGCTGACAAAGTTTGCAGATGACTGCAAACTGGGCCATAGTGGAAAACACATCTGACACAGATATCCTTCAGAAGGGTCTCACAGAAACGGATAACTGGTGCCAGAGCCATGGCCTAAAGTTAAATGCCAAAAATGCATAGTCATACCCTTCGGGAAAAACAAGGTTACCCCTAGCTACCAAATAGGTGGCAATCCACTGAGCATAGAAGAAGTTATCAGGGACCTGGGGACCCAGGTTGATAGTAGTCTGTCATTCGACACCCATGTAGCTAAAGTAGTTAGGAAGACCTTCTACATTGCCCACCTTATCATGAAGGGATTCTCATCTAGATCAAGGGAGGTCATAGTCTCCCTATACTCATCACTCATCAGACCAATGATTGAGTACAATGCCCCATTCGGAATGTATCTGACCCGACACTTGCAGCAGCTGGAGAGGCCACAAAAGTTCCTCACCAAAAGGATAAAGGGTCTCAAACATCTGTCCTATGCTGCCCGACTGAAAGAACTCCAGCTCTATTCAGTCGCTTACCGCTTGCTCAGAGGTGACCTTTGCCTAACATACAAGGCCATGTCAAACCCAGATTTGATGAATATGCTTCACCTCAAAAAATCTAGATCCGTCAGAGCCACAAGGGCGGGAGACTTAAACCTCGACACGGCTATTAATAGGACGCACTGGAGGGATAGATTCATCACCCAAAGACTCCCTATGCTGTGGAATAAAATCCCGGTATATGTGAGGCAGAGCACCTCGCTGGCCTTGTTCAAGAGAAATCTTGACCAATGGATGGGAGATCGCAGATATACCCCAGGGATTACCTCAGTGTCACTGCTCAACAGAGGCACAGCAAAATAATGGGTATAGTTCCCCATACTAAAGGGGTGGCGTAAGCCACAAAACTATGGGCTAGGCTTGTAAATGCCCTCGGGCAGATAGCCTAGTATGAACCTATGAACCTATGAACCTATGTAAGATTTTAAAGCATTGCGCATTGCTGCCAAACAAGTCATTCCTTTGCTCGATGAGCATACTAATATGGAGTGTGTGCGTGTGTGTTTGTGTAAGTGAAATGCCCCAGTTAGGGATGGTGTGTTGTTTAACTTGTTCAGTCTCAAAACCTGCTCCCTGATTGCAGGAGACAAGAGCCTGATTCCTCTATACCAACTACCAAACTGTCATCAGGTGTGCATTTGCAAGGACTGCTGAATTTCAGTGCATTTTCAAGGAATGTTGCGTTTCAGTGCATTTTCAAGGAATGTTGTGTTTCAGTGCATTTTCAAGGAATGTTGAGTTTCAGTGCATTTTCAAGGGATGTTGAGTTTCAAGGGAAGAGAAGTTTACTGTTGCTCATGTTAAGTCTGTTTTCAATGTGTAACTGTTTTGTTTAGCAAATAGCCATCATCAGTGTTTGTGCTATAAAATTTTAAAGCAATGTTAGTAGCACAAGTACCATACTTGCCTTTGGTGCAGAAGGCTGTGGATTCTACTCCCATAACATGTAGATAGAGGGTTAATATTGGAGTGCTCTTTAAGGGGTTGGGGATGCTGCACTCCCGAGTGTGTCCTCCTTCGGATGAGATGCCTAATATAGACCTGGTGTGGGTTGGCAACCATTCCCTATTGCAATATTATCAGCTTATCATTTTTTTTAAATGTAACTTGGGCAATTTATTTTTCAAAGGCAGCAGGCACTGAATTTGTACATGAAAGAGTGAAATGTAAAGTTGTTTGCCAGTGACAACCTCTATATTAGTTATAGTTCTCTTTAATGTAGAATTATTCTGGTGACTTTTACTTCTGCAGAGATTGTGTATATTGACTGACTTCAGTGGATTGGAATGACAGAAGTCTGGGAGGCCTTTTGTGGTTGAAATGTTCTGAAATGGGTAGCTTTGTCATTATTGGTTCATACATTTTGTTTCATTGCTTACTGGAAAAATGTTCAAAACTACAAATTTAAAACACACTCTAACAAGTGGTGCTGTATTATACAAGGAATATAATTTAATACAGTCAAGAAAGGGCGTTAAAGAACACGTGCATGTATGCATGGTCCTAAAAATGTGTATAAGGTGCCAATGGATTGAAAACAGTTCAAAGGTAAACAATGTGCCACTAGCCAGCTGCTATTTCTTTGAATGTAGGTTTCAATGCTGCTTCAATAAATGTGACTTTCAAGGGCAGAGAAGCTTACTGCTCATGATAATTCTGTTTTCACTGTGAGACTGTATTGTTTTGTTTAGGAAATGGGTATCAGTGTTTGTGCTATAAAATCTGAAATAAAAGTTTTAAATATCGCTAATCATTGTAGAAGTAAAGTTTGTACACTGACGGGTTTGTACAGTGTTTATGATAATTGGGAAGAAATAGCCTAGTAATGTGACACTGGAATGGCTGGGATGCTACAAGGAAGGGGGGGGGGCTGATCCATTATTCTGCCTAGGGTCCAATTTGACCATGATCCGGATTTGCACAGAAGCATGGTTCAGAGACAAGGGAAGGGGGCTTCTAGGCCTGGCATGGATGAGCACACCCTGAGTATCTTAAACACTTTTTAGGAAGAGGCTCATTCAGCAGAGGAGAATTGCAAGCTTTCTTGCAAAACTCTAACAACGCAGGGATCAATGAAAGGAAGGTTGCCATGTCCATGGCCTCATTTTCCAAAAGATCGTATGCCCTGGTGATCTTGAGGGCAGTTGGTGATTTCTTCCAGCTGAATACATCCCTAAATCTATCCAGTATTTGGGAAAAAGAAAACATTTATTTGGGTCTTTGATCCTGTTCATCAACTGGCAGGTCAGACTTTGACACTTCTGAAACCTTCAATTCTGGATTCCTTTCAAAATCAGAATACTTGTGCAGTTGATCAGGGGTGGGAGTGCCTGCTAGCATTACTCATAACCTGGCCTGAATAAGCGATCTAGCCATGGTCACCAGTGTAGGTGAAAACACAGTCGGAGACTGCTATCCTCTAAAGTGGTGCATCTTCTGTGCCTCTTTTTTTGCTTGAGCTACACTATTAACACTGCAAAAGAGTCTGTATCCTTGACTTCCCTTGCACCTGAACAGTTTATTTCTACTGTATCTGAACCAAGCAATGGTACAGCCCCAGAGAAGGTGAGTGGTCCGATAGCCTACCCAAAGCAACTGAGGAGTTGCAAGCTGTAGGATGAGGCATATGGGGAATCACATGTTGTAGGGTAGGGCATATTTCTACATTTACTTTTATGTGTTTTTTTTTACATGCACAAGGGGTAAATGGTGTGTGGGGGGTGTATCTGAGTCCATCAGGTCAGGGGTCAAAAAAATAGCCAAAGCAATATCAAACAATGGCTGCATGGTCAGCCAATAAAAAAACAAAAAAAAAAAAAAAAAAAAAAAAAAAAAAAATTCCACCATTATCCCTCTAAATAGGAATCAGAAGTCTATTTTTGAAGGGGTAGTATTCTGAACACTGCTTTGAATAAAATGACTGTAGCATCAGCAACATAGTTCAAAGCACAATATACCAAAATACATGCATAAAAGTCCTCCAATTTTCTGGGAAAAAAAGGAATGCTAGTTTTAGCCCTGGGTGAATAGAACAGCATAAAACAGTATTAAAAAAGAAATAATGCAAAACAATCTTATTCGAAATGTTTAAAATACAAAATGGTGTCAAAATCACAATTTAAATTAAAAATGTTTAAAATACTGTAATCCTGCTCAGTCAGCTCTAACAACCACGACCCCAAAGAAAAAAAACTAAATATTCATAAATGGCCATAAAACACATTTGAAGGGTTAAAAATTCCTAGAAACCAAAAGATTATAATAAACAATATAAGACTTATACTATGTAAGCAAGGTAAAAAAAGAATGTATATACAAATTTTTAAATCACAAAAAACAGTCAAGGCAGCAGAATTCTCTATTCAGTACTGATAGAAAAACACGGGAAGGAAATAAAAACCTCAAAGGGTTTCCTAAGATAGCTCAGCAGCTGTAGAGATCACAGAGTAAGGAGCTGTCTTCCAAGAGATTCTTTTCTTACTATTGCAACTGAAAACTTAAAGAGTCCTGTCTGTGGGTCTGTAAGGCACTCCCTGTACTGCCAGATATTTGGTCCATCACAACCACAGACAGGTAGTGGGCCTGAGTTTTGGTCAACTGCCAGAGGAGGGCTGCAGGGCACTACTACCCGAATGCCAGTAAGGCAGTGTGTTTGATGATCATCAAGAGGTGTAGAGAGTAGCATGAGTATTGAGGGAACTACCAATGAGAGGGATAAACAAAAAAATCATATGTACTACACTGCTAAAACAACCAGCATACTGTGGTGATATGATATACTTTATGGAACTCCGTTCTAGTATAATGTCTATGTTTACCAAATAAGGGGCATTACAATCAGCTCTGTGGTCTGGTTAAAGATACTTCCAGACCCAGAAGCGTCTTCCTTTAGTAGCAGTCATACAATTTGCATAGTGGTGTGGTGCAATTCCTAAGGTTGATGTTACTATGATCGAGAGTTGAGAACTCAGTTCTGATCACTAGATGTTGCCTGAGTGGCTTTTGAATGTTAACCTTGCAAGTTACTTTGGCTCTTCCAGTTTCTTCAAACATACATACAAGATTTATTAGTTCCTCGGCTACTCTTAACAAGCTGTTCCTACATACAAATTGTGGAACTTTTCATCCTGGCTGTTCCATGGACCTGGCTTTAGCTCATTGGGATTAATGAAATAAATAAAATAATATTTCAAAGCGTTATGTTGTCTACTGCAAGGAATACATTGTATGGTGTAACACCAGGTGACTCTGCACTTCTCTGATGGCTGTGGAAGCCTAGAAGCTACCTGCCCCAACAGAGTGACTACAGCTTGGTTGTAAATTCTGTAAGTACTAAGGTTTTAGTTCATTCTTCAGTGTGCAATGTCAGGTGATTAACAGTAAGCAGTACGTGTAGCATTGCAACTATTACTGCTTTTCACTTACCTGATAATGTGGGAGTAGGTCCTCACGTACAACGTACTCTGGCAGCAATTTTGGGTGGGAGTTTGACTGAAGTGGTACACCAGTCAGAATAACACAACTGCCTTTCATGTGATATGTATTAAGGAATGCCACATGGTTGTAAGAGTATGAGCAGCTCAGCAGGTAGAGACTCACCTTTCAGGTCAGAAAGATAAGACTGAGGGAGCTATCCCCACACCAGGTGCTTAGATACTTGTTCAGTTTATAACACCATAGTTCATTTCTTGAGATGCCATTCTTAGATGAGATGTTAAACGAATGTTCCATCTACTTTAGTTGCTGTCAGGTTAGGTACCTTCGAAAATCAAATGGAACTTAATAAAGAAAAAACAAAAAAAGGAGTTGAATTTCCCCAACATTACTCAGAATGATTACCACATCAGGTCTCCCTTGACAGTAGGCCAGTCCTAGTGGAATTAATTGCTGAGCTTAAGGTTCAATTTACAAATCTTTCTACGAAACAGTAGCATTAGCTTGCCTATTGCAATAGCTGCGTACAGGTCTTAAGCTCTTATTCTTTCTTGCTCCTTCTCCTTAGTGAGTGTTGTATATTTCTATTGGTTTGGGTGGAGAACAGCTATAATGGCTGCATTTCGCCAGTCTGTTTCATGTTCACTATGGAAATTTGTTTAAGTTTGTGAGCAGTGCTTTGGCTTCCTTGAAAGTGCTCTTTAAATCCTGAGATGTGTAATCCATTTGGCATCATGATCTTAGTTACCCTCATATTTTTCTGGTTACCATAAACATACACTGCAAATGAACTGACAGCTACACCCTTCCACTAGAACATAAACTCCAGATGTGTGTGTTTTTTTCCTCTGACATCCTTTTCTAAATGAAGAGCAAATAAAAACATTTTAATTCTACCTGCTACTGATTTTTCACTCTTTCTCTGCCAATCCACTCTTTTTTGTTTTGCATTCATAGTTCCACCCTTTTATTTCCATTCCTCTTAAAGTAAGTATAGTTTTGCCTCATGTATTTGTTAGCTTGTCTTCTTTTCCACTGTACATGAGAAGGCTTTTCTGATTATATCCTTTAGCTTTTCAAGATATGTTGTCTCATGACTAACCCTCAGAATCAGAATCAGAATCGGTAAACATACTGTAAGCTTCAGCTGTATACCAGATAACCATGCTCCAATAATTAAAAACTGTATCATACTTCCTGTTGCAGTACACATTTAACACAAACACCTTCTGAAAATGCATGCAGAGTAACATACCAGCTTACACATGATTAAAGACACTCAGTTTACAGATCAAAAACACCAATACAGACTAATATCTCTTAGAAGGAACACTTAGCTTAAATTGCCAAAATACTTTTGTAACATTGTTAACGCTTCCCAAAAGTATTCGATATTAGTGGTGCATTTTAGTTTATCGACTGTTTATTTAAGTCAAATCAAGATGAAGTTGGCATACCTGTTAATATTAATGTTCTTTTCTAAATACTTCTAGTTGCAAATAAGCTTTTCTACAGCTCCCTGTTAAAAATATGAGGCCTGATCTTAAGATGTTAAAAGACCTGGTTAGCTGTGATTCAAAACACAAACACCCCCCCCCCAAAAAAAAAATAACTAGTAAATTCCAAAACCCAATGCACATTTTAAAGTGTTTTTGTGGGGTATATCTCCCATTGCTGTTTACATATATTACCTTTGGGATTGTACCTAAGAGTATGGGGAACACTGCAAAGCATCCCAGACTCAAACTTAGTATTCATTCCTCTCACCTTAACCTTCAGTTCTGGTATTCCAAGGACTGAAACTGCATTCCCAAGAATTTCAGCAGGTGCTGCTTCTCTCCTCGGGCCTCTGAGGAAAATGGTATTGCACAGTCTGATTATATCCTTCTTAAAAATGTTGTGTGGAGACCCTGAAAATAGAGTTATTAGGGGAAATAAAGATGTGTGGGTGCCCTAATGTCATTTCTGTGGGAAATGAGCTTCTGCCTTCAACGTCAGAGCCAATATTTCACTACTAGATCATCCCCCAATGATCAGAGTACACCTTTTAAAACAATTAGCATCAGACTTATATGCAATGTTTTTGTTACGTTCTGTCCTTATCCACTGAAGACTTTTTAACAGCTGGAAGTACAGATTACAAATGAAGGCTTACTGGGGAGGGCTGATTGAGGAGTATAGAAAAGGTATGCATTGGAGTTTTGTTGCTTGGATCTGATCTTGGTGCTGGTGTGCTGAAGAGGAAGAGATGCGACAAGTTAGAATGCTTGGTGCTTTAATCAGACGCCATTAGAACAAGAAGTAAAGGTCTGACAACTATACATCTTTAATGGAAATAATACCAGAGAGCACTCACTATAAATACAAGGAGAGGGTTTTATGCCGGTTTCTGTATAAGGACGATCACATAGCGCCCTTAAACTGTCTGTACAGGCACAGCTGGTTTACATTACAGTCGTTCATGACTTCTTAAAGGCCTGGACCACTTGCTATGGAAGTACTTCATATACCTACACAGACACAATCCATTCCAGTAACACAGCAACATAGTTTACTGTAACTTCTTCATATTCTGGACTAAGTATATTCTTCAAATTCTGGACTAAGTGTTCTTCTTCATATGGCTGGCACTGGCAGGCTGTAACCTTGGCTTCATTGTTTGCAGTTTCTGAAGATTACAATTAAAAAGAATGCCCTGTAATTATGGTTAAGGGACAGGATAACCTTTATAATGGCAAGTAGTCTCAAACAGAAACTATAACAGTGCAAATTGCTATCAGTTTCAGCACAAGGGGAACAATTACATTTTTTGTAACGTTAAAACTTGGATTTAAACACAGACAATTTCTTAGAATCATAGAAGTGAAAGGATTTCTTAGAATTATGTGATTCTCAGAGAATGCATACAGTTTATGGGATACAGTGCTGTACAACGGTCAACAAAGTTCTTCACTTCAAACTCAGTAAACGTAAAGTTTATAGTCAAGCTTTTTGAACAGACAACCACAAACAAATATGATGGATTTTCAAATAATACGAAACAGCTGGTACCCATCTTGCAGAAAAACAATCCTGAAACATGAAATTTTGCAAAATCTTGCTCTAGCAGATAACAAAATCTCAATCTGCTATTCATTACGTTAATACTAAAGCAAACACAATATTAATAGCATTTATAAGACACTGCTTTCTTCAAGTGGATAAATATCCGTAGTTTTGAAGTGATGGGATGTTCTCACTTTACTAATTTTACTGAAACCATGGCCAGCTGGATACACCAAATATTCTGTTTTTTTCTACAATATTAATTTTTCTTTATTTAGATATAGTAGTCCAGTGAAGCCACAACAACGTAAAGAGAATAACAGAACTAAGATGGCAGCAGCAGCTGATAGCCAAAGTTTCATGACTGTCCATTTTCAGTCTAGATAAGAGGTGCTTAATTTTATTTAGATTAACTGTTTGGGTTTTATACTTCATCAGACAGAAATCCCATGAACACTGTTGACCTGCAGTGGACTGGACATTCTAAACTGGCCGTAAGCATGGGTGTGTGGTGTGGAAGGACTAGCCACCTGGTGGTGTAAATCTTGGCTCTAGATGATTGTCAGTGTTGAAGTGACATCCTGACCCCATGTGCAAAAAGGGGAAAAAAGGTTGTGGATGGATGGATGACCATTTTGAAGCTGACATAATTCTTGCTGGAAGTGTTGGTGGTCAGGACTTGTGTTGACTAAGATCACATGTCTTGACAGCAGCAAACAGAAAAAGTGCTGATTCTTATGACTGCCTAAGGAACTGCTTCAATTTGCTATGGTAGCTGACTGAACTGGGCAGAACTTCTTGCTATGCTTATTTTAGACTGCCAGAGCAGAGGATCTGTTGCTCTGTGTGGCATCAGGGCAGTCTCAGATCATTCTGGAACACTTTGAGTCTTGCTGTCATTACTGGGTTGAGTCATTATGTGTATAACTGGCGTTTATTTGAAGCACTAGTTTGCTGTAAATCTGTTGCTGGCACCCCTGCTTTATGTCACCACGTGCATTTCTCCTTCCCCAATGTCTACCCGTCTGTTTTATGAAGGGGAGGACATTTTCAGTATATAAACTGCATCGATTTTACACTGGCTGGGATTCTGCTGAGAGTGAAGTTTTGATCTTGAAAGCTATGAACTTGTAACTTTGGATTGTCTTGTTAATATGTTTTTATACTGAAAGTAGTTCACTAGCTATAGCTGTACAGTTTTGTAGCACAGCCTCTGCAGTAATCAATCTTACATTTAAAGTTACTCAAGGTCATTACTGAACTAAGTGTTACTATTTTTTTATATGTATGCCTTTGTTCATATGACACTTGTTTATCAGCATATACTTATTAGAATTTTATCAAATTCTTAAGAAATTAGCTTCATGCTAAAGTTTACTACAAGCACAGAGCTTAGGCAGGTGGCCTGCCTTAACTCATCCTAGAGAAATGCAGTCTTTTGAATTTATCCATTTTATCTGAATGGCACCAAGTCCATGCAGGAGTCTGAGTAGGGCCTAAAAAGTTTATGTGACAGGTTTCCCACATAATGATTGGGATTACTGGGACTCCGTAACATCCAGATTTTTTTTTTACTAATATTGTATGAGTGTTCAGTGAGGGGCTGAATACATCCCTGTAGACTGTTTGATGGTATCTAAATACGCTACTTGTAGCTTTTTTTTTTTCAAAAGGAGGTTAGTCATAGACCAGGTTATGGAAGTACAATGATAATATTATTCCATGAATTTAAAATTTGGACATATTTTTTGTGCCTTTTTAATGTGACTACTATAATCAAATACACAGCACTAGGTCTTTAGGAAATGCCTAGCATTATACTGACAATTACAGTTTAATGCTTTGCTTTACATTTTTGTTATTTTACCTCCAGATTCTATTTGTTTAGCTGTATGTTTTTTTTTTTAATTTCAAGATATAACATCTCCTCCTTGGGAAATCACTGGAATGTTGGTCATGCACTGATATACTTTAAATTGTCGAACTGTAATTCCATTTTCTGTGGTATTAATGACATCATCTTCAAGTGCCTACATTAGGTGCAGTGTTTCACAATTGGGGTAGTTTCTGCCATAATTGTACCATACTACATCAGTGTTGTGGGACCTGCATTATTTTTTTATTACAAAGTGGCTTGTGCTTAAAACTGTAACTTTTGATTTTTCCAGCTCTGTACAGTTTGTGCTATGTCTGTTTATATGAGCTTTTGACCCCCCCCCCCACCACCCCACCCCCAGGTCAAGAATCCCAGGACTTCTTGGTTGGAACAGGGATGCTAATAGCTCCTAGGAACAATCATGGAATAGGTGGACAGCAAGCCTTTGCCTACTACACCTTGGCAAGCCTTTGCCTACTACACCTTGGTTCCATGCAGTTCACAACCTATCTAGCATAAAGCAATACACATGGATCTCATCTACAAAAGCCCATGAAATCCCACTTGTATATACAGGCTTTCAATATTACAGGTTTTTAATTCATCTCACATACTTGTAAGTTATCAAACCACCACAGGCATTGTCTACTACTCTGGGTGCTGTAATAAGTCTGTTTTGCTGTATCATGTTTTTTTTTTTTTTAAATCATACAGTGATGATTAAAATGCATCCACTGGGGATGCACAAGCCAGTGCATTTCTTTGTGCCGGTCCCAAGCCTGGATAAATGGGGAGGGTTGCATCAGGAAGGGCATCCGGTGTAAAACCTCTGCCAAATTACTTATGCAAAGAACATTTCATATTTCGTTACCGGATCGGTCGAGGCCCGGGTTAACAACGACCGCCACCAGTACTGTTAGCCAACAGGGTGCTGGCAGAAATTGGGCTACTGTTGGCCGAAGGTGAAGAGGAGGGGGAAGGCATGCCCGAAGGCAGGAAGAGAGGAGGAAGGTTAGGAGTGTAGTCGTGAGGGTAGGAACTTTGAATGTTGGCAGGATGACTGGTGTAGGGAAAGAGCTAGCTGATACGATGGAGAGAAGGAAGGTTGATATATTGTGCGTGCAATAGACCAGATGGAAGGGAAGTAAGGCCAGGTGTATAGGAGGCGGGTTCAAATTATTCTATCATGGCGTGGATGGCAGGGGAAATGGGGTAGGGGTTATCCTAAAGGAACAGTATGCCAAGAGTGTTTTGGAGGTGAAGAGAGTGTCTGATACAGTGATGTTTATGAAGCTTGAAATTGATGGTGTAATGATGAATGTTGTTAGTGCATATGCTCCATAAGTTGGGTGTGTGATGGATGAGAAAGAAAAATTTTGGAGTGAGTTTGATGAAGTGGTGGTAAGTGTACCCAAGGGTGAGAGACTAGTGATTGGAGCGGACCTCAATGGGCATGTTGGTGAAGTGAACAGAGGGGATGGGGAAGTGATGGGTAGGTATGGTGTTAAGGAGAGGAATGCAGAAGGTCAGATGATTGTGGATTTTGTGAAAAGGATGGACATGACTGTAGTGAATACGTATTATAAGAAGAGAGAGGAGCATAGGGTGATGTACAAGAGTGGAGGAAGATGCACACAGGTGGATTATATCCTATGTAGGCGGGCCAGTCTGAAGGAGATTGGAGACTGTAAAGTGGTGACAGGGGAAAGTATAGTTAAGCAGCATAGAATGGTGGGCTGTAGGATGACGATGGTGATCAAGAAGAGGAGGAGGAGTGTGAAAGCAGTGCCAAGGATTAAATGGTGGAAGGTAAAAAAGTGTGATTGTGAGGTGGAGTTCAGGGAAGAGTTAAGGCAGGCCCTGGGAGGGAGTGAAGAGTTACCAAATAGCTGGGTAACTACAGCAAAGCTAGTAAGGGAGACTGCTAAAAAGGTGCTTGGTGTGACATCTGGACAGATGAAGGAGGACAAGGAGACCTGGTGGTGGAATGAGGAAGTACAGGAGAGTATACAGAGGAAGAGGCTGGTGAAGAAGAAGTGGGATTGTCAAAGAGATGAAGAAAGTAGACATGAGTATAAGGAGATGAGATGCATGGCAAAGAGAGAGATGGCGAAGGCTAAGGATAAGGCATATGGAGAGTTGTATGAGAGATTGGACACTAAAGAGGGAGAAAAGGACCTGTACCAATTGGCTAGACAGAGGGACAGAGCTGGGAAAGATGTGCAGCAGGTAAGGGTGATAAAGGATAATGAGGGAAACATACTCACAAGTGGGGAGTGTGTGTTGAGTAGATGGAAAGAATACTTTGAAGGGTTGATGAATGAAGAGAATGAGAGAGAGAGAAGGTTGGATGATGTGGATATAGTGAATCAGGAAGTGAAACAGATTAGCAAGGAGGAAGTAAGGACCGCTATGAAGAGGATGAAGAATGGAAAGGTTGTTGGCTCAGATGACATACCAGTGGAAGCATGGAGGTGCTTAGGTGAAATGGCAGTGGAATTTTTAACCAGATTGTTTAATGAAATTTTGGAAAGTCAGAGGATGCCTGAGGAGTGGAGAAAATGTTTTGGTACCTATCTTTAAGAATAAGGGTGACGTGCAGAGCTGCAGTAATTACACAGGGATAAAACTGATCAGTCACAGCTTGAAGTTATGGGAAAGAGTAGTGGAAGCTAGGTTAAGAAGGGAGGTGATGATTAGTGATCAGCAGTATGGTTTCATGCCAGGAAAGAGCACTACAGATGCAATATTTGCTCTGAGAGTGTTGTTGGAGAAATACAGAGAAGGTCAGAAGGAGTTGCATTGTATCTTTGTGGACTTAGAGAAAGCATATGACAGGGTGCTTACAGAGGAGTTGTGGTATTGTATGAGGAAGTCGGGAGTGGCAAAGAAGTATGTAAGAGTGGTACAGGATATGTACGAGGGTAGTGTGACATTGGTGAGGACTGCGGTGGAAGTGACAGATACGTTTAAGGTGAAGGTGGGATTATATCAAGGATCAGCTCTGAGCCCTTTCTTATTTGCAGTGGTGATGGACAGGTTGACAGATGAGATCCGACAGGAGGCCCCGTGGACTATGATGTTTGCAGATGACATAGTGATATGTAGTGAGAGTAGGGACCAGGTTGAGGAGACCATGGAGAGGTGGAGATATACTTTAGAGAGTAGAGGAATGAAGGTCAGCAGGGCTAAAACAGAATATATGTGTGTAAATGTGAGGGAAGGTAAAGGAATGGTGAGGATGCAGGGAGCAGAGTTGGTAAAGGTGGATAAGTTTAAGTACTTGGGATCAACAGTTCAGAGTAATGGTGAGTGTGGAAGAGAGGTGAAGAAGAGAGTACAGGCAGGGTGGAATGGGTGGAGAAGAGTGTCAGGAGTGATTTGTGACAGACGGGTACCAGTAAGAGTGAAAGGGAAGGTCTACAAGAGGGTAGTGAGACCAGCTATGTTATATGGGTTGGAGACGGTGGCACTGACGAAAAGGCAGGAGTCAGAGCTGGATGTGGCAGAGTTAAAGATGTTAAGATTTGCACTGGGTGTGACTAGAATGGACAGGATTAGGAATTAGTGTATTAGAGGGTCAGCTCAAGTTGGACAGTTTGGAGACAAAGCAAGAGAGGCGAGATTGCGTTGGTTTGGACATGTGCTGAGGAGGGATGCTGGGTTTATTGGGAAAAGGATGGAGTTGCCAGGTAAGAGGAAAAGAGGAAGGCCTAAGATAAGGTTTATGGATGTGGTGAGAGAAGCCATGCAGGTGGTTGGTGTGAAAGAGCATGATGCAGAGGACAGGAAGAAATGGAAACAGATGATCCGCTGTGGCAACCCCTAATGGGAACAGCCGAAAGAAGATGATGATGATGATGATGAATGATGATTAAAATGCATATTTTCACCATCAAGAACACTTCTGGATAATTAATTCATGAGTATAATCAACATAATAATAAAATAATTACCCTAAAGCTTTAAAACACACGAATGAGGAGCTGGAGGGAGAGTGGCAAGATGATGGAAGTGAGCAGCATATAGCCTGCTCATACTAGGTGAAGGGATGTAACTTGGCATACCGCTTGAGTGACACCTGCTGAGAGCTATGGGTGGTGCAGCCCACAGAGTCTGGTCTAGACAGATGTGCTGCTATGGCGTGGCCATGTAGGTCAAAGGGCAGTCATGTGGGGATGCTTGCATGCTCCTCCCTTCAAAGAGTGGCAACAAAAGTATCCCTCAGAAGTGTACAAGAGGTCACTAGGAGCTTTTGGGGGGGTGAGTGGGAGACGCTGATGTCTGTCTGGATGATGGCACCATGATCGGCTCTCCTTTCATGGAGGAATGAATGGGCCTGTGATGGCTGTCAACCATTGTAAGAAACAAATGGGCAAGACTGGTCACAGCAACACTGATGATCAGCAGGCAGAGGGGTTAAAAAATGAATGAAAAACCAACAAAGAACCAATATGTCATGCTGCCTATTAGCAGATTGTCCCCCCCATGCCCTTACATAGTAAAAGGCTAAGGCTAAGTAACTGATGTGAATGCATACATGGTAACATCTAGAGATTTTTTTTTACTTACTATAGGACCTCACCCATTGGTTTCTCTGCATACATCCAAATGGCCAGTTCACTCCAGTAATGTGAGAATTAGGCATTCCTATACTAGGTAAAAACCTTACAGCCCATTTGTTTTTGCTCGAGAGTCCGAATCAGCCTACCATTTCCATGAGAGATTCAGGTGGAAGGCAGTGGGCCAGTTTGCTGGTCATGTGGAGTGGCCTATCCTCTCTCTCTCTCTCTCTCTCTCTCTTATTGTCTTCTGAGGGGAAGCATGCCTCTGCATGCTGAGTTTCCCCTCTGCTTAACATGCAAAATTCTCTGACAGCCTGGGATCTGTAGGCTTGGTCTTCACTGGGTGTTAACTCCAAGTGCTCCCACTAGATGTCAACCATGTAACAAGACAGAATTACTTCTCCCTCATGATGTGTTGTCTGTCAGCTGCCCCTCATTACCATCCTCCCTGGCTATTTCTTACAGGCATATGAGCCACTAATCAAACTGAAGTCACCTGCAATGTAATCAGAACTTTGCTACTCAATTTCATGGAGCTGGCTGATCTCTAAGGATTCTTGACTTTTCAACAGATATGTGTGCAATAAAACAACTCATCAGAAGCCTCCTCACTCAAAGTGAGGCATGTATTTTTGAAGAGGTGGACATACTCACTATACCCTCTGTGCCCCACAACCCCCTTACTTAAACACTGAAATATCAGGGTCAAACCAACTTTGCAGACTTGACTTTGTTGGGAATGAATTATGATAAGCTGTTACATTACTGAACTCCAGACATCTCATTAGAGATCACCATAGGAAAGAGACACTTTTTGGAACAGTTTCCCTTTCGGGAACTGTTTAAAAATACTGACAGGACACAAGATAAATCTGTGGACAGTTCTAAACAACCCAGACTGCAGACATACATGACCCCCACTATATTAGAATATCAGGGTCACACCAGCCTTGCAGAAAGGAAGCAGTTATAATAAATGTAGTATTTTGATGGGAATGAATTATGATAAGCTGCTACATTACTGAGCTCTAGCCATTTCATTAGAGATCACTATAGGAAGTAGACACTTTCTGGAACAGCTTTCCCTTCTGGGAATTGTTTAAAAACACTGATAAAACAGAAGATAAATTTGTGGGCAGTTTTAAACAGCCCAAAATGCAGATATGAATGACCCTCACTTATTTTTACTTATTGTAACAGTGATCGGTGGTGTGTGTGTGTGTGTGTGTGGTGCTTGAATAGCAACAGCAAATCCTGATCCTGGAAGGCGATAAAATACAGATAACTTGCAAATCCCTAAAGGGTAGTCAGTCAGAAAGTGGTTATTTTTCAGGTAAGTGGTGAGTAGATCGACTGTGTATGTGAAAGCATGCAGCAGCTACTTGATTATAGTTAACTGACTGCCAATATGGCTTGTTAGGGAAGGGATAGAGGCAAGCTGAAATAAATTACTGTGGTGATCATTTCTTTCACATCATCACATTTAAACAGCTGAGGTGTACACAGTCAGACAGCAGTTACTGCGCAGATGAGAAAGTAGGTAGTGCATGTAAGCAAAGGACAGTTGATTAGAGTTACAGCTGTGGATATGTTCCCCACAGACAGGTGCAGCATGTGGCTGACAACAGTATGAAGAAATATCTGTACGTCTTTCATTTCAGTCATTGTCAATCATTTATTTATTTATTGCAGTTTGTTAACCGGGAAAGTCCATTGGGCCTAAATGAGCCCATTTTCAATGGAGGCCCGGGGAGAAAAGCTCCAAACAGAAAACGATATGTACAGTATTCAATAGTGATAACTCAGATACAGTGTTTTAAAATATTTACAATAATAATTAACAAAGATTCAAATAATACATCATATATGGAGACAATAAAATTTAAGAAATTGAGACAAGAAATATAGATACAAAGGCTGAATTTGAGAATAGGAGGGGGTAAAGAGAGGAGGAAGGCGTCAGGTGGGGTGAGAGCAGGAGCTTTCCCAGAGAGAGGAGGGATAAGAGTGGAGTAAAGTTTTAAAGGAAGAGAGATGCTGTGTAGTCCTAATATGAGGGGGAAGTGAATTCCACGATCTAGCAAGGGAGAAAGATAGTAAGAATTGCCCTAGAGAACATATAGGTTTGTAAAGTTCGAGGAGATTTTGATTTGTGGATCTTAGTGTTCTATGTGGCTGGTGGATTTTTAAGGTAGAGGAGAGAGAAGGACAATTAGAGGGTTTGAAAATGAGCTTATGTGCTGTTGTAAGTTGAATGAAAGTCAGGTGGTTTGGGAGTTCCAACCAGTTTATGGCATGGAGTGAGATGCAGTGATGAGTGGAGGATTTGGATCCTGTGGCAAACTTGGAAATGTTATTATAGCAAGAAGATAATTTTGATTTGAGGGTTGATTGGAGATTAGTAAGGAGAGGGGCTCCATATAGAAGAGAGGGGATGAGGTAAGTGGTGGATAGGAGTTGTTTGGATGAGAGTAAGGTAGTGTCTGTGACGGTAAAGCATTCCAAGCATTTGGTGTTTTTTTTAATATTAGTTTGTAGGTGGATATCAAATTTTAACTGGTCATCAATAAGGACACCTAGCAGTTTTGCATGGGAACTATTTCAATAGAGGTGTTGTTCTGACTGAGTATAGAGAAGGATGTTTGGTCAATAATGGTGTGTCTAGAGGGGGAGAAAATCAGTATTTTGGATTTGGATGCGTTAAGAGCTAGGTGGTTGTCTAGCATCCAGGACTCGGTGCAAGAAAAGGCCTCTTGAGTTAGGTTCATTAGTTTGGGGAGAGATTTGGTGGAGCAGATGATGGCATAGTCATCCGTGTTTTGGATGAGTTTACCATTAGGGATGTTTTGACAGAAGTCATTAATAAAAATATTGAATAGTAAGGGACCCAATATAGAGACTTGAGGAACCCCTGTTGGAGTGTGCAGGAAAGAAGTACAGTTGTTTCACTTTACAGCGTGCTCCCTAGCTGAGAGATAGTTGGTGAACCAGTTGATATAGGAAGAGGAGAAGTTGAGATGAGGGAGCTTGGACAGGAAGAGCTTGTGGGAGACAGTATCAAAGGCTTTGGATACGTTGAGGAAGAGGGTAGAAACTATGTTGCCAGAATCCTCAGCAGAGTTAATGATTTCGAGAAAGGAAAGCAGGGCAGTGGTGGTGCTATGTCCTGGTCTAAACCCATGTTGTGTTGGAGTCAATAGCTGGTTGTCAAGCAGGTGGAGTAAGAATTGTACGTGGATACATTTTTCAAGAATCTTAGAGATAGAGGATAGGATAGCTATTGGGCGAAAATTGGAGATAGTAAAGTTGCTACCACCTTTGTGGAAGGGGATGATGAAGGCTTTTTTCCAAAGGAGTGGTACATAGGACTCTTGGATGGAGCAATTAATTAGGATAGAGGTGGGAAGAGCTATGCCATCAGCAGCTAATTTGAGGAAGTCAGATGGAATGTTACCTGTGGCAAGCAGAACAAAGTTTTAATTTTAGTAGGAGTTTTTTATAGTATGGGTAGGAATGGACTTGAGAGTAAATGGAGGGAGCTGAAAGTTATTGGAGGTCAAAAGGATAGGTCTGGATGTGTTGGATGAGATATTATTTGGGAAAGGTGAGGTAAGTTTGGCTACAGACTCACTAAAAAAGGAGTTGAATTGAGTAGCTAGGACAGGGTCAGGAAAGTCTGGGTCAGGGCAGGGGTTATCTTTCTTACCAGGACAGAGAATTGATGAAATGCTACTCCAGAATTTTTTGGGGTTGGTTTTATGGCTGTTTTGAAGTTTAAGATAGTAGGATTTATGCTTGACAGCTATTTGTTTTTTTACCTGATTTCATAGTTGCTGCTTGTATTCGGTGAGGGAGTTGGGTATTTTGAATTTTTGATAGTATTTCCAGGTTTTGTCTTGGAGATGCATAAGGATATTTGTCTCTTTGGTTAGCCAGGGGATCGTTTTGGATTTGACTCTTAGTTCTGTACAGAGCAAAGCAGTTAAGTAGGTCAGAGAAAACTGTGTTAATGTGTGAGATAGCGGCGTCCAGAGGAAAAGACTTTAGAGGGTTCCAGTTTGTCTGTTTTAAGGTATTAAAGAAGGTTTGAGGGTTGACATATTTTATGGTGCCAGTTGTAATATATTTGTGCTGTAGGTGGAGGGGAGAAGGGGAACGGCATGCAAAGGCAGGGAGATGATTGCTAAGGGAGTCAGGTAGAGTGCCACTTGTCAGAAATTCTTTTGGGATGGGAAACAAGTATCCAGTTGAGGATGTTGCCTGTGGTATTATCTTTGTTTGGTCTAGTAGGGGTCTTGATTAGCTGTGTGAATTGATACAGATTAATGCTCTGAGATGGGGTAGATGAGTGAATGGAAGACCAATTGATACTGACGTCACCTAGGATTACTGTTTCATTATTTATGTTGGTGGTGAATCAGGAGAGAATATCCTCCAGAATAGGGATATTGTTCCCTGGTGGTATGTACAGGGTAGCAATGCATAAGCTTTTATTGTTGTTAACTTTTAGATGGGCCACGTTTAGCTCAGCAGTAGCAAATAGGGGTATGGGTTTATTATAGGGAGTCACTGTTAAGGAGGAGGAGAAAAGTAAGGCTACTCCATCACCTTTCTTTTCGGATCTGTCATTTCTTATGAGTCTATGGTTGGGTGAGGTTATTTCAGTGTCTTTTATAAGTGGCTTTAGCCAGGTTTCCTATGAATCATAGGTGCACAAAAGCTAGAGAGTTGCTACATTTGGGAGGAGGTAGTTGCAGGCAATGTAAGTGAAGGCAATAAACACTGCAGCTACTCAATCACAGGCAAAAGATAAATTATATTGTTTGTTAGGGAGATAAAGTGCATGTGTCGAACAGCAACAAGTTGAAGTTAAGCCATTTCATTTGAGATCACCATAAACACTTTTTGGAACAGCTTTCCCTTTTGGGAACTGTTTAAAAACAGTGATAGGACACAAGATAAATTTATGGACCGTTCTAAACAGCCCAAAATGCAGACATGCATGACCCTCACTTATTTTCACTTATTGTAACAGCGATCAGTAGTGTGTGTGTGTGTGTGTGTGTGTGTGTGTGTGTGTGTGTGTGTGTGTGTGTGTGTGTGTGTGTGTGTGTGTGTGTGTGTGTGTGTGTGTGTGCACACGTGTGTCTGTGTGTGTGTGTGTGCACGCATGTGTGTGTATGTGTGTGTGTGTGTGTGTGTGTGTGTGTGTGTGTGCATATCTCGGTGTGTGGTGCTTGAATAGCAACAGCAAATGCTGATTATGAAAGGAGATAAAAAATAAGGATAACTTGCAAATGCCTGAAAAGTAGACAGTCAGAAAGTGGTTATTTTTCAGGTAAGTGGTGAGTAGATAGACTGTGTGTGTGAAAGCATGCAGCAGCTACTTGAGTACAGTTAACTGACTGCCAATTTGGCTTGTCAGAAAAGGGCAAGGTATAGTGACAGAGGCAATCTGAAATAAATTACTGTGGTGATTATTTCTTTCAACATCATCACATTTAAACAGCTGAGGTGTACACAGTCAGACAGCAGTTACAAAGTAGATGAGAAAGCTGGTAAAGCATGTAAGCAAGGGACAATTGATTAGAGTTACAACTGTGGCTATGTTTCCCACAGAGAGGCACTGCATGTGGCAGGCAACAGTATGAATAAATATCAGTACTTCTTTTACATCAGTCATTGTCAATTATAGGTGCACAAAAGCTGGAGAGTTGCTACATTTAGGAGGAGGTAGATACAGGCTATGTAAGTGAAGGCAATAAACACTGCAGCTACTCAATCACAGGTAAAAGATCAATTATATTGTTTGTTAGGGAGGTAAAGTACATGTGTCGAACAGCAACAAGTTTAAATATATACGTGTGACCATTACTGTTTTCACTTTACTCACAATTAACCATCATAGATAACTACAGGTCAGAGAAGGGATACTTTGGAAGGATTAGCAAGTTTTGTATGAAGGCAAGGAAAACTGCATGTAGCAGATCAGAATTCAATATGGTTTGTTGGAGACAGTACATGTGAATGACAGCAAGATGTTGACACTTTTTTCACTTGATCTCATTCCAACATTTGAGCTATACACTGTCACAAAGTGTTTATTGTGGGTAAGGAACCAAGAAAATAGACTATGCATGAAAGCAAAAAAAATGCTAGTAAATCTTAGTTAAATGATTGCTGACATGGCTAGTTGGGACAAACAGTGGATTTGTCTAAGAACATGCTGAAATTTATTATTCCTGTCATTACTTGTTTCATATGTGCAGATTCAGGAAGTGGATATTCTTGGTTGGGGGGATATTCTGTGTGTGAAAAGAAGTCACCACTGTTGCCAGCTGAGCAGAATTACATGGCAGTGATCTGGTTTGTCAAGGTAGTGTAAACGAGCGTGTATGTGTCTGTGTGTGTGGGATTGTCTAGAAAAGTAATCATCATTGTGTTTATACTCAGACCACTTCAAGGTTAGGGGAGGTACACCATATTAGAATGGACATATTCAGACTGTGACACTATAAGCAAAAGGAGATGATAACTGTGTTTGTGTTACTTTATGAGCATAGTGCCTTTTTTAGGCAAGGCTCAAAAGACAAACCCACCTCCATAGACAACACAAGAAAAAAAAAAAAAACTAAGGGTAATGCTGCTCAACGCCAGAAGTCTAAACCTCAAGATGCACACACTGGAGGCTCTACTCAGTATGGAGAATATCTATATCTGTGCAGTGACAGAGACCTGGTTCAAGGCCCCAAAGAGCACCCCAGTACTACCAGGTTATACCTCATACCATGCTTTTCGGCCCCAAAACTCGGACCGAACCACAAAAGGAGGGTGAGTATCCATATTCATCAAAGATACCCATACCTCCAGGTTAGTGGCACTACATGAAGCATTGGAGACCATCCATGTACAGTTACCAGTGGGCAAAACTGCCTTTCAGTTTGTAGCCTGCTACAGACCACCCTCCCAAACTCAGGAACCCCACTTGGCCTTCCTTAGAACACTGGAGAATATGAAGGTCTCTCCAAACACAATAATATTGGGTGACTTTAACTACCCAAACATCGACTGGGAAAACTACTCAAGCCCCAACACCCTTGCCCAACGGTTCCTAGAATTTATAAACTCAAATGCTATGGAACAACTGGTCACCACTCCCACAAAAGGGGATAACATATTGGACCTGGTCATCACCAACATGGGGACTCTATGTTCCACACCAGAGGTATGTCCCTCACTGGTAAGATCAGACCATAAATTAATCTCACTGGACATCCATATCCCATCCCCACCCCCAGCCAAGGAAATCACGGTGAAAATTTTCTCAAAAGCAAATTTCACACTTCTCAAAACCGAAGTGGAATCCTTCAAAGCCACCGGCCAGTGGAAAATACTGCCCAAACAGTAGAATCCTTTACAAATGCATTCTATGGACACCTACAGGAATGCATGGATCGTGCTATCCCAAATAAAACCAAGACTCACTCCTCCAAAGGCAGGAGACCAGTCTGGTGGATCCCGGCCATAAATAAGCTATAGAACAGAAGGAGGAAGCTACTACATGATAGAGGAAAATCCCAAAAAGGGAAGGCATCTCTGATCAGTACTAGCAAAAAACTACAATCCCTCATAAAATTATCTAAGGCCAGCTTTGAAAGAAAAATTGCACAAGACACTAAAGATAATCACAAGGCCTTCTTTAGTTATGTCAGGAATCTGGGGGGCAACTCCCAGATATGCTCTGAGTTAGTACAAAATGACAAAAAATACACTGATCCCACAGACATTGCCAACATCCTGACAGACAGGTTCAGTGCAAACTCCCCCCCCCCCCAAAAGACCAAATGTCTATCCCAACAGAATGTAGCCTCCCTAACATCACAAATGCACAGGTGAGAGCTGCCCTCTCCAATGCAAAAAACACAGCATCAATGGGACCAGACGGTGTCCCGGGCTGCGTCTTACACGAGCTCCAAGAAGAACTAAACCCTCACATAAAGTCACTGTTAAATCTCAGCCTTGCTACAGGATATGTACCCAAGGAATGGCATACAGCAACAGTGGTCCCGCTCCACAAAGGTGGTGCCACAACGGACCCAGGAAACTATCGCCCTATAAGCCTGACTAGTCTGGTCTGCAAAGCTATGGAGCATATCATCAGGGAACTCATAAACATGGACATTGGTAACCTCCAGACACTGGATCCCATCCAATTCGGTTTTGTTAAGGACAGATCCTGCCTCTTGAACCTGGTCGACCTCTTTGAAACAGTTACCAAGGCCATGGATGAAGGGAAGGTAGTCCACACGGCCTGCCTGGACCTCGCAAAAGCCTTTGACACAATACCCCACTCGGGCATCATAAATAAGCTCACCAGCTTAAATATCAACCCCATGTCACAAGATGGGTAGCAAACTGGCTCAGGGATAGAACCCACATGGTCAGTATTGCAGGCGCCATGTCAAACTCCAAACCAGTTACAAGTGGCATCCCACAAGGTTCAGTCCTGGGACCTCTCTTGTTCGGTATATACTTCTCTGAGGTACAGGCTAACATGGAAGGACTATGGCTGACCAAGTTCGCAGATGACTGCAAGCTGGGCACCACGACTCTCTGGCTGACACAAGCATCCTCCAAAAGGGTCTCACACAGACGGATAACTGGTGCCAGAGCCATGGCCTTAAGCTAAATGCCAAAAAGTGCATAGTCATCCCCTTCGGGAAAAACAAAGTGCTCACAAATTACCACATAGGTGGTAATCCATTAAGTACGGAAGAAGTAATTAGGGATTTGGGGACCCAAGTAGATAGAAACCTCTCTTTTGACAATCATGTTGCCAGAGTGGTTAGAAAGACCTTCTATATAGCCCACCTTATCACGAAAGGGTTCACATCTAGAAGAAGAGAGGTCATTGTGCCCCGCAACTCATCACTCATCAGGCCCATAACTGAATACAATGCCCCATTTGGGATGTCCCTTACCCGACACCTGCAGCAACTGGAGAGGCCCCAAAAGTACCTCACCAAGAGGATCAAGGGACTCAAACAGATGTCCTATGCAGTTCGTCTAAAGAAACTCCAGCTCTACTCAGTTGCTTACCGCCTACTCAGAGGTGATCTATGCCTGTCGTATAAAGCCATGTCCAACCCAGAATTAATGGACATGCTCCACCTCAGGAAATCCAAATCCCTTAGAGCTACACGCTCCAGGGACTTAAACCTCAGCACAGAAATAAATAGGACATGCTGGAGGGACAGATTCATATCCCAGAGGCTGCCCTCACTCTGGAACAGAATCCCAGTCCATGTTAGGCAGAGCCCCTCACTGACCCTCTTCAAGAGAAATCTTGACGAGTGGATGGGAGATCGTAAGTTCACCCCTGGGATCTCTTCTGTGTCCCTGCTAAACAGGGGCACAGTAAATTAACCTTAAAAGGGCTATCTTCTGTGACCTACTCTACAGAGGCACAGTAAACCGATCTAAAAGGGTGGAGAAAACCAAACACACTCTGGCTATGCTTGTAAATGCCCCAGGGCAGATAGCCTAGTGTAAACCTATGAACCTATGATAATGAAGGCACAATATACTTAGGCTATCAAAATGTTACTTTTATTTATTTTATTTATTTTACATTTGTTAATCGGGTTAGTCTGACTAGGCAGTAGCCCTTTTTCAGCAGAGACCTGAGGAGAAGAGCTCCAAAAAAATACAAATAAAAATATTAAAATGTCAGATAATTACAGGTGGTCAAGTCATAAACAGACACAAAACAGAATAACAATTACAATAAGATAGTTTGGGGAAAAAGACAACCTGCTGGAAATGTTCAGTGGGTTAATCAACATAGTAAAGACAAAAGTAAAAAAAAAACTATGAACTGATCATAAGGATTCCAAAGACATGCATCTGGAGTGTTTCTCCCCGGGCCTCCGCTGAAAACAGGCTCTGTGGAACCTAGTCGGACATTCCCGGTCAACAAATGTTAAATAAAATAAAATAAATAAATAAAATAAATCCTAAATATAGAAACATAAAAAAAAAAAAAAAAAAAAAAAAAAAAAATATATATATATATATATATATATATATATATATATATATATATATATATATATATATATATATATATATATATATATACACTACATACAAAAGAGATAATCCCAATGCACAGTCATTATCCTGGACTATTTTCACGGAGGCTGAGAGGCAAAACTAGCCATATGTATAGTAAAGAGGAAAGACACAGAAATTGGGGGGGGTAGCTACGGGAGTATTCAATGGAGTATACGAGGAGGAGAAGGTTGGACTAAGTTGGATGACTGCATGGGCATGTCCATGGTCCATGATTTGCAAAGGCAATCCTTTTAACCTCTTTTAAAAGAGTTAGGGTTAGGGATAGATCTAATACAGAGTGGTAGTTTATTCCAAGGATTTATTACTGAGCAGATACAGAGGAGTTTGCCAATATTTTTTGTTGGAGGTATAAACTTGGATAAGATGCTGTTGAGAGCTATGTAGGGCATGCTTTGGAGTGCCAGGATGGATGAGGGAAGAGAGAGAAGGGCAGGAGGAGGGGTTGTGAAGTTCAGAATGAGCAATGAGAAGTTGGGGCAGGAGGATTTGATGTTGAAATTCCAGCCACTGAAGGTTAGTCACGGCTAGGCAGCGATGGGAGTGGTAGGGTGGTTATAGGCAAATCTTACAATTTTATTATAGGTGAGTTCCAGTTCAGACAGAATGCTGAATTGGAAGTGTGTAAGAACAGGGGCTGCAGAGAGTAGAGTGTGAAGTAGAAAACCTGTTGCAACAGATTGTCTCGAAGAAATTATGAGGAATGTTTTTGTGCCTGTATAACAGGCCAAGCTTTTAATGAATCTTTTTAATGGACAGTTTGCATATGGCACCACTAGGTATTCGGCTGCTGGCAGAGGCTATTGCTTCTCCAGTAATGCCCTTTTTAGGCAAGGTCTCAAAAACAAAATTGCAGACGTGAAAATTGTCGACTGTAACAAAATAAGGGTTATGCTGCTAAATGCTAGGAACTTAAACCAAAAACTGCACACCCTGGAGGATGTAGATGTCTGTGCAGTCACAGAAACCTGGTTCAATGCCTCAGAGAGTATCTTGGCCTTACAAGGCTACACTGCTTTCCACACCTTCAGACCACAAAATGAATGTGTGAGAACCAAAGGAGGTGGTATTTCTATCTATATTAGAGATAATTTCACCTCCCAAATAGTTAGACTGGACAACTCCATGCCGTTACTCCAAGTTCAGGTTACTGTGGGTAAGACCTCCATTCAAGTCATAGCTAGTTATAGATCCCCCTCCATGTATCGTGATGTGCACAAGGTCTACTTGACCAAGCTGGAGTCAAGCTAAATATTGACAAACACTCTGGTCATGGGGGATTTCAATTATCCCACCATCAACTGCTAAACCTAGTCTAGCCCTAGCTCATTAGTGCAAAGGTTCCTTGACTTTGTTAACTCAAATGCCCTGGAACAAATTGTTCAAACCCCAACAAGAGGAACAAACATACTACAGCTAGTCCTCACTAATATGACAAATAGATGCACCACTGCAACTGTCAGACCTTCATTAGTTAAATCCGACCACGTCGTCTTTGAACTGGCACTAACACCAGAACTCACAAAGTGCAAAGTCAGACTAAAAACCTTTACCAAAACAAACTATACCCCCTCCTAGGGGAAGGTATAAATGCATTCCAAGCCCCATCCGCAGCTTGAAGTGATAACTACACTAAAGCCTGTACAATTACTTGTAACTTGTAAAAGCATATAGACTTGGCTGTTCCAGACAGAGTGAAAGCCAGAGCCCAAAGTAAAAACAAGCCATCCTGGTGGATATCCAGCATCAACAAGCTTTACAATAAATGCAAAAAATAGCTTATTAAAAAAACTAAGGCAAGGCCCCAACAATGGAAAACACCCTCCTCAGCCTCAACATGCAAATAAAACAACATGTCAAATTCTCTACAGGTAAATTTGAGAAAAACTTAGCAATCACAGCCAAGGATAACCATAAGGCCTTTTACAGCTATGTACGTAGCCAAAAAGGTAGGATCCAAGCATGTGCCAAACTAGTGACTAATGGTATCACACACACTGATCCCGCATAGATTGCAAACTTGCTAGCAGACAGATTTGGTAAAAATTTCACTCCCTTATCCCCTCCAAACTTATCACAAACCTAGCTCCCAACTTCACCCACCCTACATATCCAAAGAGCAGGTCATTAAAGCCTTGTCTAAGGCAAAAAAGCGCAGCCTCTATGGGACCAGATGGCATCCCAGGCTGTCTTCTAAACAAACTAAAACATGAACTAGCATAACTGTTAAATACCCTATTCAATCAGAGCCTAACCACAGGCTTTGTTCCTGCAGAATGGAGAATAGCAACAGTTATTACTCCTCCACAAAGGTGGCTTAGCAACAGACCCAGGGAGTTATAGACCCAAAAGTCTGATCAGCCTCATCTGTAAAGCCATGGAATGTGTATCATCATAGACTTCATAAATACAGACATTGGTGACCTCCAAACCCTGGATCCGACCCAATTTGGGTTCATCAAGGGAAAATCCTGCCTGTTAAACCTGATGGATTTCTTCGAAAATGTGAGCAAGGCCACTGATGAGAGCAAATCTGTGCACACAGCATATCTTGACTTGGCAAAGGCCTTTGACACAATCTCACACTCAGGCATTACTGATAAACGTTACTGATAAGCTTAGCAAACTGAATGTAAACTCCTTTGTTGTAAGATGGGTTGCCAACTGTCTCAAAAACAGGTCACACACTATCAATGTGTTTGAGTCCACATCAACCAGCAGACCTGTCACCAGCAGGGTGCCACAAGGGTCAGTGCTGGGTACCCCACTGTGTTGTATATACTTCTTAGTAGTTCTGGCCAAAACTAAGGGGCTGTGCCTGACCAAGTCTGCAGACTGCAAACTGGGTGCAATTACTGAATCTCCAAATTATGTCAGTTTAATTCAGGAGTGTCTTATGCAGACCAACGACTGGTGTCTTAGTCACAGTTTCAAACTGAATGCAAAGAAATGCATCATCAGTCCTTTTGGTAATGTCCCTTCACACTAACAAATTAACAACAATACCCTATTTACCTATGAAGTGGTAAGAGATCTGGCATCACAAGCATACTGTGACCTTAACTTTGACCACCATGTGTCTACTGTAGTAAAAAAGGCTTTCTACATAGCACACTTGATTAGCAAAGGCATCGCCTCTAGAGCAAATAAGGTTATAACCCTTCTTTACTCATCACTAATCAGGCCCATAATTAAGTATAACTCCCCTTTTGACATGTACCATACAAAGCACCTGCAGCAATGGGAGAGACCTCAAAGGTTTCTAACTAAGATCAAGGGACTCCAGCATGTGCCTTACACAGACTGACTAAAGTCCCTGTCACTATACTCAGTATCATATACACTTCTTAGGAGAGACTTATGGCTGGCTTACACAGCAATCTCCAACCCAAACCCAGTGAATTTGCTGCACATCTGTAAATTAAAAAGGACTAGAGCTAACTGTTCCAGGGACCTAAATATGGCCTGCAACATGAATAGGACATGCTGGAGGGACAGATTTGTTTCCCAGTGACTGCCACATCTTTGGAATAGCTGCCAATTTACGTGAAGCAGAGCACCTCTATGACACTGTTCAAAAGGAACTTGGATGAGTGGATGGGGCACCATAAATTCTTACCAGGGATAGTGCCCACAACCCTCCTGGATATGGGCAGTCATTTCTAAATACAGTCCTAGGTAGTGACTAGAGTATCAATGGTATTACATTGGGATGAAAAGGCTAGGCTTCAAACAGCCTCCGGGTCGATAGCCTACTAACCTCCTATGATCCTATGAATCATGGCTACCGATCATCTTACAATCAAATAGCCAGCTTTCTCACAAGGGAAGGTATAGACTCCTTAGTCAAAGGTATGCTATCAGCCATCCTTAAGCACACACTTCCAAATTTTTCAGACTCATCATAAAAAGTTAATAAACAAGTTGCAATAGCTCAAAGTATAATTTCTAAAACATTTTCTTTCAAGTGCTTCGTACAAGAAGCATCACTGCTTGACAATGGTACAAGACATATGATTACCAGTCAGTTCCAAAGCTAAGCTCCTCATTAACACATCAGGGTTAAACGTACTCTAATGTAGATTGGTGCAGCACCCAGTGAGCAACAAGATCTAGCTCCACCAGCTGGTGAGGCCTTGACATTACGCTGCAGTCTCTTCAGTGCACCTTCAGGGCATTCTCACTTCAAACCTCAAACTCAGAATGCAAACCTTTATGAAAGGAAGTAACTACCCACTCTTCCAAGTTTCATAAAATTGCACCTAAAGAATGAAGTCGACTGTAAATGCGCGGATTCAGTTATCTAATTCTCAAACTTTATATTGGAATCTACTGATTTTTATTTTGCTGGTTGCACATATAAATCTGGAATACAGGTGCAGGATGGAATCTGTATATTTTCTCCAATATGTTTTGTTCAGAAATGGGCTATGTAGATTTGTGATTGCTAGTCTGTGACATTATCTAGCACTGTATTGTTAAGCTTTGTGCATTTCCAGATTTTCATTTTTGTTTTTGTGTATAAGGTTGCGGCTGAAAAAGGTCCTTGTGGTCTAGTTCACTCATCTGCAAAATAAATAAATAAATTCATCCATCCTACAATATACTTCCTGTGTAGTTTTTCTATAGTGTTAATTGTTTTAATACAGACTCCAGAACCATTATTTACCAGAATTATTTCCTACAAGATACAGAAATCTTAAATCTTGAATTAGATAACATATACTAAAACCTAAGACTGAATAATTAACTCCCCTCCAAAAATTAACAGTTAAGTCCTTTTAAAGTGATTTATGAAACGTCAAACTTCAGTTTAGAGGTGTACATGGACATTTACATTTTATTTATTTATTTATTTTACATTTGTTAACCGGGCTAGTCCAACTGGATACATGTCCATTTTCAGTGGAGGCCCGAGGAGAAAAGCTCCACTATCTAATGCATAATAACAAAAATACATTCAAAGTACATAGGTAATTTAAGACACAACTAAAACAGGGATTTAAAATTACATAGGGAATTAAGACACAAGTAAAACAGGCATATAGGCTTTCCTTTCAGTAAGTTCAAAAAGGTGAATACAGAGACTATCAAATTTCTACAGTACAGGTCAAAGTACATAGGTAATTTGAGATTCAACTAAAACAGGCATTCATAATTACATAGGGAATTTAAGACTCAACTAAAACAGGCATTTAGGCTATCTTTTCAGTAAGTTCAAAAGGTGAAAACAGAGACTATCAAATTTCTTCAGTACAGGTATATAAGATGTGAGACAGAAATAATTAAGTAGTTTAAAAGCAAAAGATAGAGTTACTAGAAAATTTTAGTTTGAAGTTGAGAGAGTCAATTTCTTAGGTAGAGATGAAAAATAAAATGGAGAAATAGAGCTTGGAGACAGTGCAAAGGATGCAGGAGAAGGTAGGAGGTACGTGATCAGCTAGGGTTATTGCAAGAGCAAAGCCAGTGATTGGTTAGAAAATGTTTCAGTTGAGTTTTAAATACTGTGATAGAAGTTTGGGCTAAGAGGTCTGTAGGAAGTTGATTCCAAATTTTACCAACTGAGTTGGAAAATATAGAGTCACCTGCTGTATTCCTTGATAGAGAGGTTTGAATCAGTATTTCATTGGAAGAGCGTAGGGTTTTTAGGTTGTTATAGGGTTTTATCAGGGTGGAGAGCATTGGTATCTTTTCTGGCTGGTGAAGGGCTTTATGGGCAGTTGTAAGCTGATAGTATTGAATTAGGTGAGGTAACTCCAGCCACCCTAGGTTAAGGAGGTTCAGGCAGTGATGTGTTTTATATGGAGAGGCAGTGGCAAATTTGGCAATGTTGTTATAGGCTGTTGTAAGCCTATTGATGTTATGTTTAGAAAGATTAGTATATATGGGGATGCATATAGTAGAGTAGAGATAAGATATGTTCTGGCTATGGTAGTTCTTGCTTCAGGAGTTAAGAAAGATTTGATTCTGTAGAGAGAACCTAATTTTTGTTAGTTGCTTTTATGATAGAGTTGATATGAAAATCAAATTTTAGTAGGTTGTCGATAGTAACTCCTAGAAGTTTGATTGTTTGGTCAGGAGAGATAAGGGTGCCATTGTTAGAAGTAAGTGTGAAACTAATAGGGGGAGACAGGTGTGTGGGTGAGAAGAGGAGAAGTTTAGTTTTCTTAGGGTTTAAGAGAAGGCAGTGATTGGAGAACCATTGTTCTATGGTGGTAAAAGTTTTTTGAGTAAGTGAGTGGAGGTCAGCTTGGGTTGTGGCAGAGCGGATGATGGTGGTGTCATCGTACTGAATGCAAGTAGTTAGTGGGGTGGCTAGATACAGGTCGTTAATAAAGATGGAAAATAAAAGAGGACCTACGATGGAGCCCTGAGGTACTCCTAAAGTGGTAGGGAGAAGTTCGGAAAGATTGTTGTTCCATAAAACAGCTTGTTTCCGATTCTGAAGATAGGAAGTAAACCAGCTTAAAGCAAGATTATTGAGAGAGAGATTTTAAACAATGTAGGAGGAGTTGGTGATTCACCATGTCAAAGGCTTTTGACAGGTCTACAAAGAACGCAGATGAAAGAAGATTGTTATTCCGGTTTATATTAATGGAGTCTATGAAGGATAATAAGGCTGCTGTGGTGCTATGGTAGGGACGAAAGCCATGTTGGCAAGTAGCTAGAAGGTTATTAGATAGGAGGTGATTTAAAAGCTGTTTGTGGATGCATTTCTCCATTATTTTAGCAATAGGAGATAGCAGTGCTATAGGGCGTAGTTAGTACTCAAATGAATCGCCCCCTTTGAAGAGAGGGATGATGTGGGAGATTTTCCAGAGTGAGGGTATAGTACTTTCTTTTATGGTTCTGTTGATTAGAATAGAGATAGGGTAGGCAATAGCTTTAGCACCTAGCTGGAGATATTCCGCTGGCAATTTGTCAGATGAGGGGGTTGAGGGTTTGAGTTTCTGAAGTAAATTAAGAATATAGGAAGTAGGTATGGGTTTAAGTTGAAATAGAGGTGGAGTGCAGTTAGTATTACCTAGTAAAGAGGGGTCAGGGCTTTGTTGGTTGGCCAGTTTAAGTATGGTTGAAGTAAAGAAGTTATTGAATCGTTAGCTGTTTGTAGGGGAGAGTCAGGGCAGGAGCCTAGTGGGTTGGGGGTTTCAACCTTGCCGGGGGATAGTAGTGAGTTAATTGAGTTCCAAAATTTTTGTGGTTGGTGGTGGGAGGATTGCTGTAGTTTGGTGTAATAGTTCCTTTTATCTTGTTTGATAGCAAGCTTAGTCTTGTTCCTTTTTTGTTTGAAGCTAAGGTGATCAAAAGAGTCTTTTGTGGTTCTTCATTTAGTCCAAGCTTTATTCTTACTAAGGATAAGTTGTTTGGTGTTGGTTGTAAGCCATTGAGCTGTCTTAGATTTCATTCGTATAGAACGGATGGGGGCATGATGATCGAGAATAGTAAGAAAGGTATTATTAAAATGGTTAACAGCTTCATCTATTGGGAGAGTTTTTAGAGGTGACCAGTTAATCAAGCTGAGTTCGTTTTGAAACTGCTGAAGGTTAAAATGTTTTTTGCTGCGAGATGAGCGAATTAGGGGAGGTGTTGTTAGATGAGTTTTGTGCCTAATGATGTATGTGAGAGAGTGGTCGCTAAGGTCGTCTGGGAGGGTACCTGTTGAATACATTTGTTGGGGACTATTAGTCAAGATCCAGTCGAGAATGGTTTCTTTGTTATTGTTTTTATTTGTTCTAGTTGTGGAGTTAATGGTTTGATGGAATCCATGCAGGTTAATAATGGTAGATGGATTAGTTTGTTTGCACATGTTCCAATCAATATTAAAGTCGCCTAGTAGTATTGTTTCTTGAAGGAGATTAATTGAAAACCAGTTTAGTAGGTCTTCTAATATGGGGGAATTGTTGCCTGGGGGAAGATAAGTGCATATAATATTAATAGTTTTGTGTGAGTTTAGGGAGAGTTTGGAAATAATCAGTTCAACATTAGAGTCATGTGGTGGGGTAAGGGCTGATTTACTTATTTCCAGTCCAGTTTTGAAGAGTATAGCTACTCCTCCACCTTTTTTGTTAAGACGATCTTGTCTTAGGATGTTATAGCCAGGGGGGATAATTTCGTTATCTTTTATTTTGGGTTTAAGCCAGGTTTCAGTAAGACACAGAATGTCAAACTGTTGGACTTCTAGTAGGGCAGGAAGAGCAGGAAGTTTGTTACATATGCTACGGATGTTAAGATGAGCTACTGTGAGAGATTTGGGAGGTTTAGTTTGTGGTGTAGACATAGGTTTCATAGTTTGGGAATTAAGGGATGGTACGTCTGTGTTTGGGCCTGGGTTGGGGTGGATGTCCCCATCAATTAATGATAAACCATGAATAAGGTTAGTTAGTTGTGAGGTTTTGATGCTGTGCAAGTGTTTTGTGAGTCGAAGAATAAGGTATTTGATGTGTGAGAGACGATGATATTTAGGTTCAAGATATGAGTTGCTGTATATGGGACTGTGATGGGTTGTGAGTGTAGTTGGGGGGTAGCTAGGGTATGTTTGTGTGGAGTACAAAAGGTAGGATTTAAAGGTTGCTCATAGTAGGTTATGAGGTAGGTAGAGGTAAGAATAGTTAGAAGAGTTAGTAGTAGGAGAGGAAGGTGAGTGTAGGACATGTTGAGATGAGTGGGGATTGTATACAGTAGGTATGTGTTCAGAGAGGGAAAGGGTGGGTGTGGGAGTGGACTGCTATGGAGTGGGTGGAGAGAAGAATATGTTCTGATTGGCAAGGGAATGTGGTGGGTGTGGTTATGCGGGGATAAATGTAGAGGTCCCAGGGGTGGGTGGGATTAGAGGGCAGGGAGGGGAGCGGAGTGAGCCCAAAGGGCGAACGGAGTGGGCAGAGCCAAAGGAGTAGGAAATTGCTGAGAGGAAACAATCAGCCAGGTATAATAACAGCAGGTAACAACGGCAGATCAGTAGTCAGGAATCAGAAAAATGAATACTAGTTGTATAAATCCAAATACAGCAAAAAGTAAGTATTACTTTACAAATCTGAACACTTTTAAAAGAAATTCCTGAGGTCTAATGGCTTACCGGCTAGCAGAATGTAATTGCTGAAGAGCACTTGTGTCCTGGTGGGAGACTAGAGATTTAAAGATGGCTCCAAGCTCAGCAGGATTCTAATATAGACTTTGTATTGGGGGAGGGAGATAGCACAAGGGGTGTAAACTAGGTGGAATGCAAAGAAACCAGAGAGGCAATCAGTGGAAATCAGTGAAGGCCTCAGAGAGGGTAAGTAATAATTCAAACTACCTGTAAAGTGAAGGAGAGAAGAGACAGCAAAGTTTATTAAGGTTGGGAGTGTGTATTTACATTGACTTGCTGATTAGTAACCAGTTTGTGCACAGATTAGAGTAGGGAGATACATTAGCAATGATAGAGATGCAAATAAGCAGGTGATCCTCCAAGTGATACAAACTAAGGCAGAAAGAACTGAGAGGGCTGAAGCAGAAGTTTACAGTCCTTTCTCTGTAATAAGACTTTCTTCCTTTTTGAGGCACAGTGTAACTCCTACTACTAATATTTTTGAAAATATACTCTTTGACAAAGTTAAAGAAATTAATGAATAATTTAGGGCACAGCTTTCAGTTCAGGACTACAATAAAGAGATGCTGTTTAATGGTTGAGAAAACAACCAGGATACAGTTATTAAATCTGCTAAAAAGGGTGGGGGTGCAAACCTAGTCAGGTGGAAGAATGTTCTTAACAACTTTCAGACTTTATTTTGTGTTGTACTGTAATGCAAATGCTATGTCAAGCAAGAACTGAGTTATAATATAGAAATGATGGCTATCGTCTGCTGATAAGCACTTAACATTCTTAAAAAGTAATTATTAACTAATGATCTTAACAGCAGCTCAGTTTATTATTAGTTAACAATTACCATGGAGACAATGTTAGCTAAATGGCTGCCAGCAGTAGCTTAGCCATAAATTCTTATAGGATATAGATCCTGTATGAACTGTTGTAGTTAAAAAAACACAGCACACTTTATTATTACTTTTTTAAATGTTGGGCTGCAATGCTGGACACCAGCTTTCTCTGTCATACTGCAGCACAGCCATAAAATTACCAAAATAGGTCTTAATTGGCACACATTACTATCACCAACCACAAAATTACACACTACTTAAGTGGTACATTTTACTGCTCACAAAATTGGATTTTTAACAAGCAATTTCCTTCATACATCATGCACCTTTTATGCCTAAGCACTCTCCTTTTATTACTGCTCAGATACTGTAGCATTGTCCTACCGCCACCTGCAAATTACAACACTGATAAACTCTGAAACCCATATTTCAGGTTTGGTGACGTCTGTACAGAAATATAACTTAAAAAATGTCAGAAAAAAGACCACCTGTCCACACAGTCTTCCCATATGCCTCCATGCTAAATGGCTGTCTTTTGTAGTCAAATCAATAACTTGGAATCTTGCATGTGATCTTCAGTACTGCTTTATGTCTAGCCCATGCAGTCATGAATTCTGTGACTGACAGTTGATTAACTCCTTAAAGAGGCTAGCTCACATACCCAGCACACTTTCTATTGCTGTTAAAAAAGTCCTGTCTTTTAGTTGTAGCCACCCTCCCTTAATACTGAATATCCCCTCTTCTTCTATGATGACTTTCTTCTGCTATGTGTTTACTTCTTTTTGGAGATACCTGCATACTTGTTTCTTCCTTCAATCAGTACTGTCCTTTCCTTCAGTTTTTCTTCTGGTTTTTGGTGAAGACCTTATGTCCACTTTCACCCACAGCTCCCTGTACACTCCCCTCTTCATGCCCAGCAGCAGATCTTGTTGCAATCTGCTCTTCCATTTCTTATCCTACCATTTCCTTACCTTTTACAATAGCTCCCCATCATCACTGCTTAATCTGCGTGCAACCCACAGGATACTGATTACTTCTTCCTTCAGTTACTGTCCTCTCAATGACCCACTATCAAGGCCACAAAACATCTCAGCCACCGTATTTGCCTTTCTACTAATCCCATCCCAGTGCCCATTAGTAGTCCTTCATGACTACCTTGCATTATCCATCACTGTCCAAATATAACCTCAAAGGTAAAAGTATGCTACTAACTTATTTACCTATCTGCATTGAATCAGCACAATATTTTGTCTTGTTATTTGGGCTCCTGTGGTGATCTGATCAACAGCTCCTCTTTGCAACCCTCCTCCCCACTCCATACCAAAAGTCCAACATGGTCCTGGATCAGAGCGGCCCATGGTGAGGGAGCACATACTACACACTGAATAGGATAGGCAGCGAAGTTACTCTACTCTTGATGCAACTCACTCCGGGCATCACACAGATTTTTGTAAACTGTGCCTACAATTCTGCTGCTGTTGGCCAGTAAGCACAATGCAATGTTCACTACTCTAAGCCCAGAGCTGCCATACTCAGCTGGAACACAAACACTACTGGGCTGAGCTCATGCTGTGGAATTCCTTTTGATACGGAGCACATTTCTGAGGCCTTCTTCCAGAAGGTGCTCCTGTTGCTCATTCCCTCCATCCCTCAGGATGGTTGTGCCAGCATTTGCTGTTCACTCCTGTCCTTCCTTGGCCTGATCCTGTGACGCCTGTGCCATTAATCAAACCCACATCATCTGGGTAACAGTTACAGTTTCATCCCACTGTACTATGTATCCGCTCTAAATCAAAACATAACTTGCAACTGTGCACGTACATTTCTTTCTGACATTCTGCATGTCTAAAAAGATATTAAATAATGATGACCATGTGGTAACTTAAAGGATTCTATTTGTAAAATCAGTTGCTAACATTCTGAGTGATAACAAAGCAGTTTGCTCCAGATGGAGAACAGCAGCCAAGAGCTCTAAGCATTACACTGCAAAGTTTAATCCAGATAACAAATACAGCAATAAGCAGCAATGATCAGATGAGTGGGTCCTATTGAGATACAATGGAAGTATACATGCAGGCTATGTATTAATACTGAATAAATATTAAAAGGGAGCATAGGAGTATAACATGAAAGGTAAAAGTGCACTTTTTATAAACACAAGAAATTTGTACAAACACTTTATCTCATACAATATATTCAGGAGTGTGAGACACGAAAAGTTAGCGCATATATAAATTTCTATGTCCTCGATGGTGAGGTCAGGTAAAATTAAAGAAGCAATGATGAACTTCAACAGCAAGCTTGATAATATGCTAAGACAGCAGTCATTATTTATACCCTACAGCTACAAAGACATCTGAAACATTCTTTAGAAGCTGGACCCAGTTCTGGTAATAGATTCTGGTCTGCTCAGATGCCACTAAAGTAAGAAAGCCTGCATACAATTATAGCAATGCTGGATCAAAATTCCAGTGATAAAGAGAGCCTAAGTAGAACTGACTAACAGGAGTTAACTTTAGTACAAACCAAAAGGCATTTCCCAGGAGTCAAGGCACGAGTCGGTGCCTTGGCTGAAAAGTAGACAGTTGTACAATGTCTGTCCATATGTGCTGTAGAGCTGTCAGTTCTGAGCAGTCATGGGCCTCAGGGAAGTCGCACAATGAGAAAAATACACAGTGTTAAACAAAACTGCTTAGTGAAGTCAAATTTACATCTTTGTCCCCCTCGCCTCTTTAAACTACATGTGATTTAATATGAGACATTCTTCTTTTTTTCTCCACAGGAAAATATTTTAACTTCTGTCATTTAATAATTTCAAGCAACTGCTTATGATTCTGTGGAAAAGCAACTGGATTTCTGCCTGTGACACTTATTATATTGTTTTGGAATGGGATGGCCAGCTGCAAAGGGCGACTGTGGAGTAGCTTCTCTCAGGTGTGAGATGGTGTAGAAGGGATCCTGGGTAGTGTCAGGAAGCCCTCCCTTATGGGAAAGTCTGTCTTCAAGTTTAACAGCCGATTAAGAAGAGCTTGGGACAGATAAAATAGATATGCAACTAAATGAAACACATCTGCACAGCTATGCAAAATAATTATCCTGTGCCAAGAATCAGTTATGTTTTTAAGGAAACTAGGTTTTCATTAAATCAAAAATAAAAACATTTCTGGAGATGTCCAATGCACAGAGCTCCTGAAAAATGCATGTAGCTATAAAATTCCCCACCCTTTTCTAACAAAATAACAAAAAAGAAAAACACAGAATAAAACATAGTCCTGAGCATGTTCTTACAGAATGGATCTTTACATAGTTAAGTTACAGAAAAAATAAGAATTCTAATGGAAAAGATAATATTACATAAATCCATCATTTATACTTTTCTTTCCTGTGAGATCTGCAAAATTGTATGGAAACAGGATCCTGTAATAAACAGTTGATTTTTAATGGGAATGTTTATTATACAACCCATAAGCAAGCACAGAACTGCAACTGGCAATAAATTTAAGCTCAGTAAAAAGCATGACAATGTAAAACTATGCATCTGGATGCTAAATGTGTATAAAAGAAAATCTGTTCACCTGCAGAAGTAAAGCAATAAAAAAATTGGCAGGAAAGTTAAGTTTCATAACAAGCTCTATTTAACAAGAGTACTGCAAGAAAGTCTTAAGTCAATCTAACAGAGTAGCATGCATTAAAAATGCATACAACCTACTGCCATCTTCAAACTTATACACCTCACAAATTAGACTTCAGTTTGTAGGGGTTCGTGTTAGGTTACAGAATGACTATACACCAAAAACTGGCTGAAACATATTGCTAAAAATGACTTTTAGCAATCTTTGAGGTTGAACTTTTTCACACTGTTCTGTCACCTTGGAGTTGGCATATACAAGCTTCATGTGTCTGTGTGTGGAATTCTCCTACCCACCTGGGAGTTCAGGGGGGGATTGCCCCCTGCAAAAGAAAGTGATTTTCTGCAATATTAATGGCTTTCAGTATACAGTTGTTTGGTGACATGATACAATTCCAGTGTGTAGCTATGGTCACCACTGAACAAAGATAAGAAAAAAAATATATATAAGGCTACATATTAGACTGAGGGAATAGCTTATCCACGATTGTTTTAGAATAAATTGTGTTAAATGTTTATTTTCTGTTTTACAAAGGTACAACAAAGATTTTCATTCAAGGGAACAGAGAATCCAAACATGACCATTTAGTTTTCCAGACTAGACATGAAGAGAATTTCAATGACATCTCCTTCCCTACTAATTATGTGAATAATGCCTGCTCTGTTATTACCCTCTTTTTGAGAAGGATACTGTAACCAGTACTTTTACTCCATTTTTCACAACTCATGAGTACTCCTGACTCATGACGAGGTCTCTCACTGGCAAGCACAGGCTTTGGTCAAGGGCACTGTACATGACTTGCAAAGAGCCTCGACCTGCCTTTAGGAAGATACACACAAAACTTAATATTAAAAAAAATGTTCATTCTGTAAAATGAATCAATAATTAACAGAACTGATTCCTGTTTTCAGTTTTTGTTGCTGGAAGTTTGTTTCTCATTAATATAACACAATTACATTTGTTTAAAACACTATGCAATTTAACAAATTACTTTCTTGCCACTGGTCACACATTGAGTCAGTTTATGTACAGGTTTGGTCAGATTTATTTAATTTTTGGATAAATCCTGGTAATGCACTTCCCAGATACAGTATCAGCACCCTAGATGTAGCCAGCAGTACTTCACTTGTGTTACAAAGTGAGGCATCACACTACACTCCCTTGCACAAGAATAACATTCTGCTGATTTTTTAGTAGAAAACGGTTGCACCTTCTGTTCCAGTGGCTGCTGCATCTTCAGGAGCTAATACAGAAGATCTTTCAATCAATACGATTACTAGGGATAATTTGTTACAAGAAACCAGAGTTTCTGTTTCACAATTACCTATGGCGAATGATTTTGTATAAATTACATGGCCCATAAATATTCAGAATAAAAACAGTAGCATGAATGCAACAGGTAGAACTGATGTTTCTGTCCCTGCCTTGAAGTTCCTGGCATCAGCACACAACGAGTAAGACACTTAAGAGCTGCAGTGCTTAGAGTCTGATGTTGATATCACATCTCGTTTGCATAAATGATCCTGCCTGTCCATGTCAGCTGCATAGATCAGTTGTGATTAATGTACTAGTATTTTAATTGCATTTCATTTGTCTCACTACATAATGGCAATACTGTAGAAAAAGAACTAGGCCATTACATTTCTACTACCAGTTGGAGAGTGGCTTTCTTAAAAACAATGAAATTCAAGGCCAAACTATATAAAATTCAAGATAACATGCAAATGCCACACTTTCCATCCCTTTAATGCAAGCCATAGAATGTCACGTACAAAGAAAGAAATACAAATATTTCAGTGTTTTCAACATGTGCAAGGTTCTGCAGTCTCATTATATATTATTTGGGCTTTCTGTCTTACATAAGTTTCATATGACATTTGTTCTGCTGCAGCAGTCTTTGGTGTGAGATTTTATTAACATATGGTATGGATTAACAGTTTAATTCACACTATGGCAGACACAATAGGGAAGGACTACAGTGAGCCAAAATATTTAACAGCTTTACAAAGTAAAGTAATGTGACTGCTATTTTTGGTGAAAAAATAAAATGGCCACAAAGTATACTAAACAGTTTGTAGCTAACAAAAGTCAAATGCAATGCAATCATGGAAAAAATATCTTCAGAGATGCTCCATAAAAGCACTAATTCATGGTACTGCAATTCTAAATCAATTAAGACAGGAGATTTATGCAAAGGAAAGGCAAAATTATGTCATATTATGGGGACATCATGCATACTTTGGGCAGTACCACCGGTTTGAAAGAAAATCACATCAAGGTGCAGGACCTCAGCTTGAAAACTATATAACAGATACAAGAAAATTAGTGCTATGTAGAATATCAAAATATGGTCAAAGTGCTTTTCACTTCCTATTTGTAGTTGCTTTTTAATGAGCTCAAGAGAAAATGAAACTACATTTTTTTCCGAGAGTAGTGACAATCTGCAATGTTATCCATAAAGTAAAAATCAACAGAGCTATGCCAGTGCTGTGGCATAGATGGATGAAGCCCTGACTATGTCACCCAGGTTTGATTAGTGGCTCTAGTGCTTGAGGTACTGGCAAGGGGAGGACATGTTCACCCACTCTGGGAGAGGAGGATATGGGGGAATGTGCACAGGGCACACAAGAGAGTTAGATTTCTCTGGTGGACACTGGGGAAACACTTGTGAAGTGTTTCCTGATGGTGAATAGTGTAACCTACCGACATCAGCACATTGTGGAAGTGAGGGGTTGCTCTGGTGCAGTGTGCCCATTGCACATTTTGCCCACTTGGTGTTACTGGGGTGCACGCAGAGTGGAGAAAAAAATTAGGTAAAACACTCCCAACAGTAGTATGACATAGACCTGGGATACCTTTATGTCCCTGGTAGCTCTGACTCTTACTGCACTAAGTCCATGGGAGGCCAGGAAAACTAGGTAGCTGTTACTATCAAAGAAAGGCACTGGGGTCCACTGCCGGGGGAAAAATGTCAGAGCTCCTATAAAATAGCTAACATATATGACTTCTAAAAATAATACATTTAAATATAACTCATTATTTTGTAAAGTATCAAGACACCTCTTTTGTTAACATGAAATATGGCTTTTAATTTACACTTTGCAAGAGATGACAGCATTATTGCTAAATATCCAAGCTGCAACATATTACTGACTGCTGATCAAGTAGGTAGAATAAACAAAATGTATAGATGACATCTTCACTCCTTGTGGTTGCCCTAGTAATTTCACAAGTTATCTTCACAGAGTGCATGCCAACATCTCAGTAGCCCTTTCTTTTATATGACAGAGCTGCACAGACTGCTTTTAATAAATTTTTTTCTCCCACCTCTCATCATCACCAAGCCTCCTACCTGTTCACTCTTTTAGTCCATTCATTCCCCTAGGCAGAAGAAGTATGTCAGGACTGGCATATAGACATCTGCAGAAGGCACATCTTCCACTTCCTTGAGTGATACCCCCCCCCCCCATCACCCCTTTCCCAAAAAGTAAAATCTTATATTAATCCCTGTCCTCCAATACAGATTTTATGTGCAGATTGTACCCTGGGTATGCTGCCTTCTGATCCCCCACAAAGACAGGTCAACAGGCACCGTCTCGTCAGTCTTCTCTCACTGAATAGCGCCTCTAACATTTGAACTACAAATCAGATTTTGGTCATGTGTGACAAATTCAGGGCTTTATCCCTCTTTGTGATAAAACTGACTGGCACATCTGCAAAACTTGTTGATTTTCATTTTACTACTGATTTCTTTCCACATATTACATTTTTCAAAGGCTCATAACATTTTGTCAGTTCCATTAATTGCTTTATTTCTGGGTGTTGTGAAATACTACATGTGCTGGCAATCTTTCCAAAATGACTATAAAGTATATATATATATATATATATATATATATATATAGACACACACACCACACACACGCGCGCGCACGCACACACACACACACACACAAGTACTACTTTGATTCACTGAAATATCATTTCACTGAATTTCAAAACAGTCGCACCAAATCGCTGAAAGCTCAAATCACTGAAAACTCATTTCAATCACATTTTCATTTACTATAAGTACTGTTGGGCAATATATATGCTGTTTTCCTCACTGTAGTGCGATCCTGGAGTTAGTATATATATATAGTTAGGGGGGTGAGAGGCATAGCCCCTCATCTGCTTTTGGTTTTATACTGTTAGCTTTCAGTGAAATGAGATTCATAAATATAAAAGCTAAGTAGATTGGGAGCTGTGCCCCCTACACCCCCTAACTATATATACTAACTCCAGAATTGCACTACAGTGGGGAATAGGGCATATACATTTTATTTGCCCAAAAGTACTTACATTCAGTAAAATGTGATTTGGTGAAATGAGTTTTCAGTGATTTGAGCTTTCAGCGATTTTTTGAGGGTAAATTGAAATTCAGTGAAATGAGTTTTCAGTGAATCAAAGTAGACCCATATATACACATACGTATATAGATACATACATACATATGTATATGTGTATATATATACATATATATATATATATATATATATATATATATACACACACACACACACACACACACACACACACACACACACACACACACACACACACACACACACACTCACACACACACACACACAGACATATATATGTGTGTTTGTGTCTGTAATGTTAGACAGTGTGGACATTATAGGGGAAATACACCCAGGGATGTTGTGAGGCCTTGTAAGAGAGGTGGAGGGCTTCCACACCTCTGGAAAACCCAACTATTTCTCTACACTGTCTTCCTTATAAGGCATAATTACACTTAGAAAATGGCCCCTACATTTGTGTTGTTCTGTGTACGTGTCTTCTTGCATCTTTCATTTTGCTTTGATATAACGTATTTTATAAAGTTTTGTAATGTGTTGCTCTATCAATGGTTATGGAAATGATTAGACCATTCCTTTAAATTAATTTTTTGTATTTTGTTAACTGGATACATGCATTAAGCACAAGCCTCACTTCAGGGGTGACCTGGGAGCATTGTCTGGTAAAGTGATTTTTTTGCAGTCACACAGACGGAAAATGGAGGCTGAAAGAATCTAACCCTAGACTATAAGACTGTAGCATGACACTCACCAGCAGATCATAGCTTTAATGTTCTGCGCTGCAAGTATAGCATCTTTAAATATATAGCAAATGACAAAAATAATAATAATCTTGGAATTATAGCACTGTTTGCTGTTACTTTGTGTTTCTATCTTATCTTTCAAGTTATGCCAGGAGAAATAAGGAATGCTTTAAGTATTCTGTTATATTTTATTTATTTATTTATTTCTTGAACATAGCTTTTGTTTTACACACACACACACACACACATATATATATATATATATATATATATATATATATATATATATATATATATTTAGATATAGATATATATATATATATATATATATATATATATATTTATATATATATATATATATATATGAACAAGCAAGACAAAAAGCTGTGTTGCTTGTTCATCATATAAGATATTTGCTTATGTATTTAGTCACTGTGATTTAGAGCTACAGGTAGCTGCTGTCCAGGCTGGCAGTAAACAGGAATTTTATTGGTGTAAATGAATATAAATGGACAGTTTGAATATCACTAGTACAGAGTTTTGCAAATATGTAGACAGATTTCCAGGTTGTTGAGCCCTGAAAATTTTCACAAGAGAAATATGTTTGGTAGCAAATCTAATAACTGCAGTGTAAGCAATTATGTCACCCGCTCATCATTTTTCTTAAGTTGGTTGGGCTTATGAGGGTTGTGTTTGTTTCATTATTATCTTGATATTCATTTGTATTTGTGTAGTGTTTAATTTTTGTGTATTGTATCAGTAATTTACATCTTACTTTAGTATGAGTAGTTGTATGTTTCCTATGGCTATGTGGACTGCTTGTCTTTTCTGCGTGTATATGTATATATACACATACATATATATATATATATATATATATATATATATATATATATATATATATACATACATATATATATATATATATATATACACACACACACACACACACACATATATATATATATATATACACATACATACACACACATACATATGTATATGGCACCTGGCAAAACACTGGATTTTAATTTTACATTCTCTGAGTGTAATCCTCAGTGCATAGTAGCCTGTTAACATTTTGTTGTTGATATTAATGCGCCAATATTTCATCAGATTGATATATTTATGTACATAGGTGTGTGTGTGCATATATATGTATATATATATATATATATATATATATATATATGTGTGTGTGTGTGTGTGTGTGTGTGTGTGTGTATGTATGTATGTATGGGTCTATTTTGTAATTTCGAAACTTCAAAACCTCGAACATCACAATCCCGAGATTCAGATGGTCGAAGATTTGAAATCTCAAAATAATAATAATAAAAAAAAAATAAAACAATGAAATGTTAGCAATCGCTGCGTTCCCCTGCTACTTAAATATACCAACTCCGAGATCGCACCTGGCTTGCAGTTCAAAATAAAAATAAAACAGCACCTTCAGTTAAGTTCCAAAAATTTGAGTTGTAAAAAAAAAAAAAACGGAGTTAAACAACACTTCAACGGATAATAAAATCAGGTTTAATGAGTTTAACTGCTTTCGTCCAGTTTGTAGCATAGACTTCTTCAACAACAAAGACACACAGCATCACCACAAATTTAATTTTTGGAAGTTGTGTGTACATTTTCAGTTCGGTACCCTTGGTTAAGTTCCCATCCATCCCCTCCATGAAAAAGGCTACCTGTGAAAAAATAAGTAAAGAAAGAAAAAGTGAAGGTAAATTTTGTTCTGTGATAGCCTTTCTTTTGGGGGGGACAACACAGAGAAGGAAAAGAATGTGAAAGTGTTGTATCAACTCATACTAAGGTGGAGAAAGAGTAACCTACAAGAAAGAGAGAGTATTCAAGAAGTCTGTACTGATAGCAGAGACAGGAAAGAAGAAGGTGCTTTTTTCATTTAGAACTACCCTTTGTTGGGGAAGATATAGAAGAATCTGCAGTACTGGTATTTTTGGGAAGAAGCTACACCTTGCACCTTGATTCATGTTAATGGAGAAAGTAACCCTGAGTTACTGGACTTACAGATAAGCCACACAAATATTAAAAGAGCACAATGACAGGGCAATACTTTAAGGCAAGAGAAAATAACCAAGGTTGTACGGGACCATATTGATCAGGATAACATTATTACTTTTTGCCCCTATTTTGTACTGAATGATTACCTCATGGACTGAGTACATACAATGAATCAGGATAAGGAAGAAATTATACGTTAGTTCTCCACCCATGAAAAATGTATACATTATTGTTTTCCTATCAGCTAATATGTCAGCATGACTACAGATGCATATTATATTACTTTAGCGCCCATCTTCTGCTTAGTAACGTTGTGACACTTATTCTGATAAATTCCTGCTCCAGAGATGTTCTGTAATATACATCAGTATCACTTCTTGGAACTTAATACCACTTTATATCTTTGTATGATGATTCCTATTTATTCCATTTTAATGAGTTTAATTATTTTTTGGTACACTGCCCTTTCTTTACAGTTTATCTAAACTTTGTTATATTGTACATCTACTATTTCCTAGATCGTCTCTGTGACACAAGAGGTACTGGAATTTTGTAAATAATTATATGTCATTTGTGAATATCAAACTAATTTAGATAAGATGCTTGTGTTTCAAATGTATTAGAACTGTATGTCATATGTATATCAAATTGTTCTGTACAGATGTTTGTGTTGAAAAGGTATTTGTAAAGTGCTTCTGCTTAAAATGTATCTACAGTGTGCCCTCCTGGAAGAGAACAGAAATGTACATGGCACTATTGTAACTGAGCAAACTGGAGGGTTAACCTCAGTCCAGCAAACTTTAGAAGAAATATTTGAAATTAAATTACTTTATAGGCTAGGACATAAAGAGGCTATCTCTCAGGTTTCAATGCAGCTAGAGACCTAGTTTGTAGTAGGAAGCTTTCTGTATTGTCATTAGGGTGAACTAATTGCTACTTTGAAAGTATGAAGGAATGCAATTATTTTATGACTTCCATCATCTGCCAAAGATCTGAGCAAATGCCCTTGTATGAGTATTTTTACAGGTATATGCAAAATACTGCCAGGATCAGCAAAGGGGGTTTTGCATGAGAACTAGAAGTCAGATGACCAGAAATTATGTCATTCTGCAAGCTATCCCAGCAGTAATATTTTAGATATTTATTATCAGATATTAATTTAAGAAGTCTCTTAGTGAGACAGGGTATTCTGCATTCTGTGTTGGACCTGACAACAACAACAACAACAAGAACCATTCACCACATCTGCCTTGCTCTATTAGTAAGTTTCTATGGTATAGTAATTCTCTAAGATACAGTCAGGAATATAATTAAGCTTACTTTAGATATTATTTTTCTTTATTTATTTGAGACTGCCCTTCAAGGTTGTTTTATTATGTATTATTAAATATATTTAAACCTTTCACTGTGGCTGATCTGTGTACAGATATTTAAGTTTTGAGAATACTTGTATACTTATTTGGTGCCACTCTGTGGGGCAATCCTAATATTTATTTATTTATTTATTTCCAGTTTGATAACCGGGGTGGTCCACTGGGCTCAAGGAGCCCGTTTTCAGTGGAGGCCTGGGGAGAAAAGCTCCGAAATGACAAAAGTAGAATAAAAAAAATAAAAATAAAACATAGCATTATATAATAGTTTAAACAAATGTAAAATGATACAGTGAGATATAGCAAAAATACAGTGCATTAAAAAAAGATAGAAAACTTGAGGATACTTCATGATATACATACAATATTCTAAACAAATATAAAATGATACAGTGAGATGTAGCAAAATACAGTGCCTTGCTCTTGGTCAAGCTACCATTTGTACTAATATTAATATTACACAGTAAAATTGGCCACCCTTTGTTAAGGGAGGAGTGATTGGTGGCAGTGGAAACTACCTTACAGTCTGAGCAGAAGAGGGCACAGCTAGTAAACCTGTGCCAGCCTTTCCCATGTGTGTGTGTGTGTGTGTGTGTGTGTGTGTGTGTGTGTGTGTGTGTGTGTGTAAATCAAACCTCAAAGAGTATGTGTGTCAGCTACTTGGGCAGGGACACAGAGCACTGGTTGGACAGAGAGGGTGCTGGAGGTCTTGGCTTGGTCAGTCAGCTGAGAACTCAACTCTATAGCTGTGCCAGTTGGGAGTCTAACTGGGGATCTGGAGGAAGAGGGAGAAACCAGCCTCAGACTGACTGTGGTCTCTCTGTGCTCTTAAGGGAAATTGCACTTGATGCAGAGAGCTGCATCTGAAAATACTGCGTGTGTACTTTTTATCCTCCTAGTGAATATCCCTCACTGTTGCCATTGGTGAGTATTGAGGTTCCTTGATTACTGGTTGGCAGAGGTGGGGCGTCATAGTCTCTCCCAGGTCTTCTGCCGAAAATAGGCAATGTAACCCAGTTGGACCTAAACAAAAACAAATAAAATGATCAAAAAAGAGTGCCAAAACCTTAAAGGACACTAGTAATGAAGCTAGCCCATAGTCACACATTTTTGGAAACTACCTGGTGATGGACAAAAGTAAACCAGGAGTATTAGCCAGATTACACTGGCCAGGCATAATGAAAGAGATAGAAAACTTTGTGCTCCTTGTCCATTATATTTTTGGACTAATTTTTTACTTTATTTACCTGATGTTACTGTCTCTTTATTGTTATGTATTGAAGCTTTCTTCCCTGGGGCTCAGTCCAGATGAACTTTCCCAGTCAATACATGAAAAAAAAAAAAAACATAAATAAGGGACTATGCTATAAAATTTCTAGAAGCAGTGCCACTACACAAAGCAAGTATTAAGGCTATTGCCAATGAACTAGTGCTGCTTTTCTCTTGAGAGGCTATCCTTAAGGAGGTACTTAACCAATGCACTTCCCCAGTGGTTTAAAGTAAGGCAGTTAAAGATGACATTTTACCATCTGCATACTGATTAGTACAGAAGTTTAACAAAACAATGAAAAACACTTCAGGAAACAATACTGATGCCGATGGGAAGAACTGGAAGCAGTTGTTACCCTGCTTACTGCTTGCTATAACAGATGTGCCACAAGCCTCAATTAGGTTTACCCCATTTGAACTCTCTAACAGCAGGAATCCTAGAGGACTGCTTGATGCTGGTAAGGAAACCTGTGAATAAGAGAAGACACCCTTTATAAGTCTGGTACCATACCACATTAGTTTGCAAGACAAAGGAAAGCTGGTCATGGCCATAGTGAAGGAGCACTTGCAGAGAACTCAGGAAATGCAACAACAGATTTAGAGAATTTAACCATCTAGGAGATCAGGTAGTGCTATGTACTCCATGGAAATCCCATTAACCATTTGAGGTGACTGAAATAATAAATGTAGTGAATGACAAGGTTAGTCAACCAGGAAAGAAAAAGATAAAGCAAATCTATTACATTAATAAACTGGAGCCATGGAAAGAAAGAAACAGAAAATACTGCAATGAGCTTGCACAGCTGAACTTCATACAGGAGAAACCAGACAATCTATACTTCAAGTATGGCAAATAAAATCTTTGTCAAAAGTACAGAAATAGAAAGTGAGAGTACTTTTATTAACTCATTCCCTCCAACAGAGCTCTTTTGTTTGCGTACCTTTAACTTCCAATGGGCGTGGCTTCAGCATTTAAAAAAATGAAGTTATAACCTTACATTTTTAACAAATACCCATTGATAGAGGTCATATATCAGTACAACTGTGTTTGCCATCATGTATGCTGCAAGATAAAATTTTCTGATACCTTGTATGTAACATGGTTTTGGAATTATTAATGCAAATATGAACAGGCAATATTTGACGCCTAGAGGAGCAGTAGGAGGTAACTGCAGAAACGCCTGGAGACGTCACTCAGCTGTAATGAGACATAATCAGGAGCATTCTCAGTAATGCCTGGGAGAACTAAACTATAAAAAAATCACCTGCTTTGAAGGTTAAACTACAGGTCTTCTAGACTACCACAGTGCAAGAAGCAATTATTACGGGAAGAAACTCAAAAATGCTGAAACTAGGCATGACAGAACAATCTCAGAATAACTGGATAAGCCCAATAGTGCTAGTTCTCAAACCTGAAGGAAGCACCAGATTCTGTAACGATTTTAGCAAAATGAACAGCATTTCAAAATTTGCTACAGCTAATCTCTGCCCATAACGGACGAGTTGATTGAGAACCTAGGAAGGGTCAAATACTTGACAACACTAGACTTGACAAAGGGATACTGACAGATACCACCTACCTCCTTTGTTAAAGAAAAGCAGCCTTTGTAACTCTGGATGGTACATTTTAGTATGCATTTTACCATCTTGCCTACATGGAGTCCCAGCTAGAGGTGGATGGATAAAACATGGAAGCTCCACTGGTAATATGCTGCTGCTAAATACCTACATGGCATGGTCATTCATTCACAGGTCTGGGGATGTCACTCACAGCGTAGTCTTTCATTCACGGGGCTGGGGACATCACTCATGACATGGTCAATCATTCACAGGGCAAGGAATGTCACTCATGGCATATGGTCATTCAGTCACAGTGCTGGGGAAGTTGCTCATGGCATGGTCATTTATTCACAGGGCTGGAGACATCATTCATGGCATGGTCATTCATTCACAGGGCAGGAGATGTCACTCATGGCAAATGGTCGTTCATTCACAGGTCTGGGGATGTCACTCATAGCATGGTCATTCATTCGCAGGGCTGGAGACGTCACTCACGGCACGGTCATTCATTCACAGGGCAAGGAATATCACTCATGGCATATGGTCATTCAGTCACAGGGCTGAGGAAGTCGCTCATGGCATGGTCATTCATTCACAGGGCTGGACACATCATTCATGGCATGGTCATTCATTCATAGAGCAGAAGATGTCACTCATGGCATATGGTCATTCATTCACAGAGCTGGAGATGTCACTCATGGTGTGGTCATTCATTCACAGAGCTGGTGATGTCACGCATGGCATGGTCATTCATTCACAGAGCTGGTGATGTCACTCATGGCATGGTCATTCATTCACAGAGCTGGGATGTCACTTATGGCATGGCATGGTCATTCATTCACAGGGCTGGTGATGTCACTCATGGCAAGGTCATTCATTCACAGGGCTGGGGACATCCTTCGTGGCATGGTTATTCATTCACAAGGCTGGGGATGTCATACATGGCACATTTTCATTCATTCACAGGGCTGAGGATGTCATTCATGGTGTGGTCATTCATTCATTCACAGGGCTGGGGATGTCACTCATGACATGGTCAGTCATTCACAGGGCTGGGGAAGTCACTCATGGCATGGTCATTCTCTCACATGGCGGGGGAATTCATTCATGGCGTGTCAGAAAAGGAAATATTGCCAGCATAGCTATCTGGAATTTTGTAAATAATTATATGTCTTTTGTGAATATTAATATATGATTTATATAGAAATGTAACAAAAGGAGATACTGTCAGCCCAGCTATCTGGAATTCTGTAAGTGGTTGCATGTCATTTGTGAATATTAACATGATTCATATGCCTGTGTTAGAAATGTATTAGAACTATATGTCATATTGTATATACGTGTGCTAAAGAAATACTTTTATACACTATTGTAGCTGGTTAACAGGGGAGACAAACACAGGAGATTAACTTGCAAAACTTCAGAAGAATGGTTGAGGTTGTGAAGATAGGTGAAGGTTGCCAGCCTAGCCAGATAGAATTTTGTAAATAATTCTGTCATTTGTAAATATTAATATAAGCCACAGGCTTGTTCTCTTAAATGGAAGAAAATGCTGTTAAATGTGGAACTGCAAAAATGTAACAGTGCACTCTGCTGTAGGAAGGCTAAGTCAAGCATTGTGGAATTGTTTGATGTCAAAACTTGGAGCCGAGATGTCAAAATGAAGGAATTCTTCCTATTGTTTTGTGGCCAGAGTTAATGGCTAGAATTTACATGTATAATTTATTTTATTGCTCTGGCTTCCTGACCAGCTGCAAGATCAAAAGTGCTATTAACCTCTGAGTTTCTGTTAGCCTGAGAAAACATAAAATTAAGAATGGTGTATTGTTTAGAGAGAGAGAATCAGACAGCATTTTTTGCATTTGTCTTGAAAACATCCAACTCACCAGCACTGTCTATGCTCAATATGCAAGTTTATTTTAGAACTGTGTTTTCTCTTAGATATAGCTAGGAAATAGGAATATTAGATTAGTTTTTTTCTGTATTGATGTCAGAACTTTTCTACTGTTTATTTTAAGTATTTCTCTGTGATCTATGAACTCTTGACTAGCACTGTGTAGTAAGAAGTATTGTCTTGTGCTTTTATTATTTATTATTAAATATTTTTAAACCTTTCAACTGTAGCTGTTTTGTGTAGAGATACATTAAGCTCTAGAGTACATTGCATGTATATAGTGATACTGTCCAAGCCACTCCAAATAAGCCTTGCTGTTCAGTCACACTTACCATTTGGATAATAATATTACACAGCAATAATTGGACACCCTTTAGTAAGGGCCTTTTTAGTAGCTGATACATATTAGTGGGTGGTGGCAGCTGGTACTACCTTTTAGACTGGGCAGAAAGGGGGCACAGCTGGAGAACCTGTGCCAGCCTTCCCCAGGTGTGTCTGTGTGTTTGTATATAACTCATATTTCAAAGTATGTGTGTGATTTACTTGGGCAGGGACACGAAGCACTGGTTGGATAGAGAAGGTGCTATAGGTTTTAGCTTGCCCACTAGGCTGAGATCTGGACCCTATAGCTGTGCCAGTGGGGAGTCTTATTGGTGATCTGGAGAGAAAGGGAGAAACCAGCCCCAGACTGACTGGGATCTTTGTGTGCTCTTAAGGGAAATTGTATTTTACTGTGTGTGTGTATATATTATCCTCCCCTGTGTGGATGCCCCTCAGTGGTGCTGGTGGTGAGGATTGAGGCTCCTTGATTGCTTGGCCAGTGCATGGGCATCACAGAGGTTAAATTACTTTATAGCTGGGCCATAAACAAAAGGATGTTATCTTTCAGTTTCAGTCAACAGAAGACAGGGTGTCTATACTAGGGGACTCTCTGTGTTGCTTTGAAAGAGAATTACCTGGCTTGAGATGTAGAAGTGTTTTATTGTTTTAGGACTTCCAGCATTTGCAAATATCTGAGGAAAAGCCTTTGTTTATGTATTTTCACAGGTAGATGCTAAATGCTATCTCAATGGTTGTTTTTGAGCCTGGTAATTGAAGTCAGATGACAAGAAGTGATATCATGCTGCGAGTATCCCAGCAGCAATATTTTGAGATATTAATTTAAGAACTCTCTGAGACAGAGACTGTGCATTTTGTATCTGTCTTTTGACCTGACAACATCAGCTAGAAGATCCATTCACCACAGTTGCCTTGCTGTAATAGTTAAGTTCATAGGGTATAGCAATTCTTTTAGATATAGCTAGTAATATAGTAAAGATTAGTTTAGATGTTTTCTGTATTTATTGATGTTTTCTGTATTTAATGGAGACTTTCCTGCAATGCTGTTTTAAATATTTCCTGTGATTTTGAACTCTGAAGTTACTGTGATTTACTGAGTATTTTCTTGTTATTTTTATTATTAAATATATTTAAACCTATCTTTGTGGCTGATATTTGTGAGACTTTTTTAAGCTCTTAGAGCACTTGCATATCTATTTGGTGGCACTGAGCAGACCACTCCTAATAGCCTTGCTCTTGGTCAAACTACCATTTGGATTAATAGTGACATGGCACAGTAAGATTGGACACCTTTTGTTAAGGGCCTTAAAGTAGCTGAAAAAGATTTGGCTGGTGACAGTGCAAGCAAAGATTTAGTACTTAAGGGTACTAAGGATTCTTTTGGTGAACTATGAGTTTTTCTAGAAATATGCAACTTAGTTTTAAATGCTGATTCCCTTACACATCAGTGCAACCTTCTAGTCGCCTTAAACTGGCTCCCTGTGAATCAGAGCTACACTTCTATTCAGTTGACTTTTATTCAGGCATCAAACAGGATCACTACCCTATGCTATTCTTTTAATTGAAAATTATACTACAAAACTACCCCAGTGACAGACAGTATGGAAGGCACATTAGTCCCCTGTGAGACCCCAATTTAATACTGCCATTGGGGAGAGCCTATTTTCTAAATGTACCCCTTGCTGGAATCATCACCTGCTACCAGGAATAACAGAACATTTATTAAAAACATTTAAGACCAAACTAAAGGACCATCTCATGAATGAAGCTAATTGCATTTGCTTTTAGTACAAGGGATGGTTGTTATCAAAATTTAAAAATACTACTTAATCTTAACAGGTATATTATTAAATGTCATGACTTACGAGAACTGTTTCATTCCAAATAATGACTTTATCTCTGTTTGGTAAGTATCACTCATTTGTTCTTCTGTCCATCTGTGTGCTTTATACATTAACTGTTGGTTCTTGTTGTCTCTCTTTGCCTGGGTTGTGGCCAAAATGAGTTTAGTGGCCAGTCCACTTAGCCAGTCAACAAACTAAAATAATTAACTAACTAAATAAATATGTAGACTAATGGCAATACAAACTTTTGCCAGTGGGTGCTATCCCTCCACTTCTTCAGTATGCAATGGCACACAGGCCCAGCCTTGTCAACAGAAATGATGACAAGTTGTTGACAAACTGCAACCCAAAATTATAAGTCTAAAACGCTGGTTCAGTGTTGGGGATAGTTGTAAAATGTTGTTTCTAGTACAGGATGTCTTTAAAATATTTGCAACAGTAAGGAATATAGGATATTCTCACAGCAACTAACCATGCAATCACTATGCATTAATCACCTTAACAAGCCTGTTATGGTGATATAAAAAAAAAAGTAGCCTGGAAGATTAGAATGAGGAAGTTTGTTCCATGACTGAACGTTTACAGCAGGTGGCCTGGAATGCCTTGGAAACATGGACTGTGAAAACCCAAGTGGGGCTAATTTGTGGTATTACATGTGAAAGAAACATCTGGTATTTAGAGCTGTGACTGGGGCCTAGTTGGGTCTTAAAGCCTGATACTTTTTAAGACAGACTATACTTGGAAAGGTGGTGAGAGACTGTAATACTCTGATGGAGAAATAACAAAAGATACTGCTTTGTTTTGGTTTCAAACAAAGTGGGCTATTAATAGTAAAATATAGCTCCTCAAAATCAGCCCAGTAGTAATTTTCCAAATGCTTATAAAAACAGATAGAAACCACAAAAAAACATAAACCTTTATTGCTTATTAAAATAGATGTAAACCACTGAAAAACACGCGGGCTATTTATTTATTTCTTCCAGTGACTTTGTGAACAAAACAAATGCGCGTTTCACTGAAGTTCTGCCCTCGGTGTCTTCTATGACTTACTATACACACACACATGTGCGCACACACATATATGCATACACAAATGCACACATTAATACCATTTCAAAATATCAGTGGTCATGTAACTGTACAATAAGTTCATTCTAGAAAATAACAATGGTAAGTGTTGGATTGTCAAGAGTTTGAACTACCTGACTGCTATGCATCCACAAAGATATTTTGTATTTCCAATATGTTTCTTGAGATTGTTTTTGAAGAAATGACTTTGTAAGGATAGTCTTATTTTGTCATCTTGGACTGCATGGCATATATTGTTATGTATAATTTTTTTACCTAATTATTTTTCTTGATCTTTTTCTCCTCCCATCTTTCTGACCATTCAGCTCTGCATTTGCCCCCTGGCCTGTTAATTCCCACCTCTTTTCTGGCATCATAAGACAAAGGGAAAGGAAGGTGACAGCTGAGGATCATGGCAGTTATTTGGTACATTTTCATACTTCCTAACTCCCTCCTTTGGTGGTACCTGTGTACTTTCACACATGCCAGTGATACCCAACTTTACTGCTGTATAAGACCCTTTTGCTGCTGATTCTGTACCTGACCTCCAGTATGTGGCAGCTGTTCTGTGAACAAGTCTACCTCCCTCATAGGAACATAAAAACATAGAAACAATGCTAAGCAACTGATCAAAGTGACCATAAAATGCCTAGCCATATACATCTTTAACTACAAAAAGTTAACTGTTCTTTATCACCCTTTTCAAGCTCTTGAATTGTGCTTACCTCCTATATTGAGTTGGGCCATACATGATAACCCAGGAATAAATCTGAGTCTACCTATCCAGTCAACAAGGGGTGGGAGGTTGGCATAATGGTTAAGGTGTTTACCTTAAAGATACAAGGTACATGGTTTAATTCTTACATGGGGTAATTGGCTAGGCTTAAAAATGTCCCACAAGGCAAGTTAGCCTAGCACTAATCTATGACCCTATGAACAAGACCAGCCTTACAGGTAGCCAAAGTATTACTTTGTTTAACCTGTGATGGTAACCTATTCCATAGACTGGAAATATATTCAGCTACAAACCTGTCTTTCTAGTCAGGCTTGTTTATTTACTGGTGTAGGTATTTGTAGAGCACCTGATTTTGCAAAGAAATATGAGGTCAAATAGAACTGGGTCTTTCATGGCATGAAAAGCAAGATACAGGTCAGAGCAGCTGTCAGACTACTGAGAATAAGGACAGTCATTCTATTTTTGGAGATAGTTAAAGGTTTTAAGGCCTTTCCACTTGAGTGATTATCCTGGATTTGTGTACATCACAGCAGGTACGGTATTTGATGAGGGGTCTCGTAAGGGAAGAGTGCAGTAGTATGATGATTTCCTCGAATCTTCAGGATATGCTCTTGAAAATTAACTGGGCCAGATAGAAACATTTCCTGACTATGTAGAAAGCAGGATGATTGACAGTGAGCCATCTACATAAATTCCCACATCTCTTGTTACTGTGCCTATCTGAAGAGAGTTGGGAGAAGCTTTTTTTGCCAAACACTACTATGCTGTATTTCTTTGCATTTACTTTAAACAATTTTTGGTATGCCAAGTAAGTGCATGGTCAAGCCCTTGCTGGTTCTGTTTAGCACCAGCAGACAATCAAATAATAGTGTTTTGTAATAATCAGCAAACTTGGTAAACTATACTTCCAAGACATTGCCTTGAATGTCTGAAAATTAGTGCTGAAGAGGACAGGGTCCAGCATTAAACCCTATGGTATTCCATTACTCACAATTTTAGCTCAGAGAGGGTACCAGCGACTTTCACAACTTAGGAATTCTCGGATTTGAATTATAATGGACAACATAGTTGTTTACATTAAGTTTATCTAATTTTTCAGTAATATTACAGGAATAGTGTCAAAATCCTTGGCCAGGTCGAGATCAGCAGTGTGCATTGAGTGACCACCGTCCATACTCTAACCTTTTCAAAGAAGCTTACCACATTTGGGAGAATAAAACTGTTTGGTGTCTGGAACAGTTACGTTGCCTGTGTTGGTATTAATGAGTTCTGTTATGTCACTTTCTATGGCTTTGCATATAAAGCTGCTGAGGCTGATGGGCCTATAATCACCTAGGTGTGTAGAGGGCTATCTCTATGTAGTTTCAAAGACATTAGGCACAAACCCCGTAGACAGGCTGAAGTGGAACGGTTTATCAGAGGCCTGGATATTGCTTATGTGGGACTGATCAAAATGCAGCCTAGCATGCTGTCTGGTCCAATGAATATTATTTTCAGCCTTTGGCAATAATTCTGATACTTGTTCCAAAGTAAATTCAGAAGAAATAAAATATTCAAAGATAGTGGGGGTAGCAACAACAATACATGGATTTAAGTTAATACTAAATTTGTCTGCTAATATATAGGCTATATTCCTGAGATTTGAATGTGTGATTTTGTTATGGCGAAGTTCATGACACTAACAGGTATTATTTCTTAACTTCCTGACATAACTAAACAATGTTTTCCTTTGGTATTTAACTCATACTCCACTTTACATATAATAATACTCTTAACTGCTTTGCTAGCATGTTTCAGTTTGGTCTTTAGGTAGAGGGATAGAGGTTTCCTACAACATTTTGTTATTTATCATCTTTATTACACAAGAGCTCTACCAGAGAAGTTTATTCCTGAATTTACCATTACACTTAGGAAAGACAAATTCCTGGCTTTTCTATGGAGCTGTTTAGGTGCTGGTAAAAGTTGGATGTGAATGCAGTAGCCCTCTCAGTTGGGTCCATTTGTGGGGACTTGCTGGGAAGTTTGCCTAGGTCTCCTACAAGCTGATATAGGGCTGCCCTGTAGATGTCCCTAAAGATGGTTTCATTTAGTGGTGGGTGGTACCATCACTAGGCAGATTACTCATTTATGGTCATATATAATCAAAGATGAAGAGGTCAAGAATATTAGAGCCTTTGTGGGTAGTTTTGCATATCGCTCCAGCACATTAGTATTAACAAAGTCGGAAATGCTAAAAAACACTGTGAAGTAGCTGTGTTCTTTAAAATAAATGTGGCATAATAACTTTTAGCAACATAAGTATGACAACATTCAGGTGTGGCAAAGAAGGGAATTTTATAAAGTGAGACTGAAACTGCCTTTAGTGTAGAAAAATACAATCTGGTCTGGATAAAAATATAACAGATTCAGCTAAAACTATTGTATTGTATGCTATGAAATAAAATACTGAAAATTTCAAAAGTTGTGAAAATGCATTTAACACCTAGGTCTCAGTCACAACTGCAGCAATTTTTTAAAATGTTTCATAACAAAACTTCAATACAGCATATCAAACAGCACATCAATACAGAGAATAACATTTTTAAATGTGGATCTGAAAGTGACATTCCAAAGAAATAAAATCACGGTTTGGATTGGATGAAAACACCTTTTATCCTTTTATTATGGGTTGCAATTAAATACTCCTTTTAACAGTTTCAAATCAATATATTGAAAATATGTAAAGCTTTAAGGCTGTGTTCATGAACTGTAATGCAGTAAAACTTTTGTTGGGAAGGTAAACTCAAGAGACTGAGGACAGTGACATTTCAAGATAGAGCTGTCCAACAGCAGGGGTTTTCTTAAACAGCTAAAACTCTAGCAAGTGACAAGCTCAAAATGTGGGCCTAGAATACTGAAAATAGCAAATTAATGAGATAACCTTAACCATATTACCTTTAAGTTTATGACATTGACACTTATCAATTCAATGATTAGCTTCCACAACACTCATCTTAGGGAGAGGTGGTATTGCAATCAACATTTTTAAAAAAAGGCCCACATAGGGATCCAAAATCATATCAGCCCATCACAATTGTTGGTAATTTTCACAAGATGTTTACAGCTACATTATTAATTCAACTTTAAGATAATTTAAACTAACAACTCCCCTTCATCAAACGTAGTTCATGTATATCTTCAAATGTTCAATGGGGGATGCCTGTTTACTATACCATCACACTGTTGAGAAATATGCTGATTTAAAATCTCAAAAAACTTTCTGTAATATCGGTTGACCTGGGGTCAACTTTTGGCAATACTAACAGGAACAGACTATGGAGACTCGGTTTTTCATGTGCTATAGTTGGTGCAATCATTGCTTTATATTCCTCTGCATGGGCAAACATTTCTAGGAAGGGCCATATTACCCATTCGATACCAATTAATAAAGGAATACAGCAGGGTTGTTTATTAGTCCCATGACTTTTCACTATTTATAATGATGACATTTTCGAAGAGTTGGAAGAAGTCATCACAGACACTCTTATGAGTTGACAAGGGACAGTGTGCTGACTGAATATGCAAATTATTTGCTACTTGTAGAGGTTGTGATACATGGTTTGCCTCAAAATAGATTAAAGTGACAAGGCAGTTGCGGAACGACATTATTAAGGAAGGATGGCAAGGGCAATTAAAATGGATAAGGCAGGGTAAAAAATAATTTCAGCTTAGGAATGTTACAGGATGAATCCTTGAGCAGCAGTGACTGAAACAGCTAGACTCCTATCTGATGAAAAATATAATTATTAATTCAGAAACATATTGCTCATGTAAGGAAGATGATTAAGAATATTTGGGGAAGCAAAAAAGTTAAATAACTAAAAATGATTAAGGTTTCAATACATTTTGTTAAACATACCATCTATCCACAACCCCTTTTTCCCATTTTGGACATGGGGTCGGGTTGTACAGTGACAATCGTCTACAGCCAAGGTTTATACTGCCGGACAGCTAGCCCAAGAGGAGATGTTCTTCCACACCACACACTTGCATGCACACTCACAACCATGGACAATTTAGAGTGCCCAATCCACCTGTTGAATGTGTTTGGAATGTGGAAGGAAACCGGATCTCAGCCGAGGATTGAACCAGGGAACCTCTTGCTGTGAGGTGATAACACTACCTGCTGGGCCACTGTAGCTTATGTAAAATATACATTTGAAGTATTTAATGGAAATGTGTGGAAAGTAAATTTAATAATGGATGCCTCAGGAAAGCAAATGTCTATGTGAAAACAGCAGCATAAAGGATTTAACACATGTAATAGCAGGATGTCCTCTGTATAACAGGATAAGAAGATATTTAGTTTTCAATCATTTCTTTGGTCCAAATTATGCAAACAGGATTTTGGTAAGTTCCAGAACTAGTACTTTTTTTTACCACAGTGGATAAGTACACCATCTAGTGTCTTGGAAAAAAGTCTACATGCGATACAAAAAATAGGGCAGAAATTTAAAAGATGAGGTATCTACTTTAGAGACACGCAATAGTAGATGTTTTAATATTATTTTAAAGACCACATTGTTGAAATGTTACAGCTTCTCTCTACTTTTTGTAAACAGGGTAGCTACATTTTAGTTATAAGTGCCAATACACTTACCCAACATTTCCTGGAATTCATTAATTCCAATGCCCTGAACCAGCTCATTCTTACCCCCACTAGAGGTAGCAACATCCTTGACCTGGTCTTTACTTACATGGGCGACCATTGCTCTACACCAATAGTAAACTCCTCCCTGGTTAGATCCAGCCACAAACTAATCACCTTGGAAATCCACATCCCCCACCCCCCACAAAGGTAATCACCATGAAGACCTTCTCCAAAGCTAACTTTGAGCTCCTAAAGACAGAAGTGGCTAATTTCACGGCACCCATGCAAATGGAGATCAGTTGTATGACTGCTGAATCACACACCAATGCACTGTACAAAAGCGTACACAAATGCATGGATCTCGCCATACCCAACAGAACCAAGACGCTCTCCTCCAAAAAAGGAAGCCAATCTGGTGGTCCCCTGCCATAAACAAACTCTACAACAGGAGGAGGAAACTGATGTGGAATAAGGTGAATTCCCAAGACTGGAAAAACTCCCTTATCAGCCTCAACAAAATGTTCATCAAATCCTCTAAAGCTAGCTATGAAAACAGAATTGCAGCAGATAGTAAAGACAACCACAAGGCCTTCTATAGTTATGTAAAGAATCTGCACGGCAATTCCCAAATTTGCTCTGAGCTACTACACAATGGTACCTCCTATACTGAGCCAACAGATATTGCCAATATACTGGCCAACAGATTCATTGCCAACTTTACCCCCCCAAGGGACCAGTCACAATACCAGTAGATTGCCAGACATCCAGTATTACTGCTACATAGGTTAAAACAGCACTGTCCAATGCCAAGAATACAGCTTCTGTGGGACCCAGCAATATCTCTGGCTGTGTTCTACTATATGAACTATAGTGTGAACTGGCACCTCACCTTTGTGCCCTGTTCAATCACAGCCTCACCTCAGGTTTTATCCCTACCGAATGGTGCACTGCTACAGTCATCCCTCTCCACAAAGGAGGAGTGACTACAAACCCTGGGAACTATTGCCCCATTAGTCTGAAGAGTCTGACATGCAAAGCTATGGAACACAATATCATGGACCTAATAAACAAGGATATAGGGAATCTCCAAACTCTGGATCCCACACAGTTTGGTTTTGTAAAGGACAGATCATGCCTGCTCAACTTGGTCAACTTCTTTGAGTCAAACATCAGAGCTGTGGATGAAGGCAAGGTGGTTCCATACAGCTTACCTTGATCTGGCCAAGGCCTTTGATACCTTTCCCCACTCAGAAATCATAGAAAAACTCACTAAGCCAGGCATCAACCCCTATATCACTAGGTGGGTTGCAAACTGGCTCACAGGTAGAACCCACAGTGTGAAAGTAGCTGACTCCAAGTCAGACTGCTGACCAGTCAAGAATGGAGTCCCACAGGGTTCGTTCCTGGGTCCTTTCCTGTTTGGTATCTACTTCTCTGAAGTCCATGCCAACACAAAGGGACTCTGGCTGACAAAGTTTGAGATGATTGCAAGTTGGGAGGTATTATTAACTCCCCGAGTGATGCTGACATCCTATAGAAAGGCCTCACTTGAGACCAACGACTGGTGTCAGTACCATGGTCTTAAGCTCAATGCCAAAAAATGTGTCGTCATCCCCTTTGTGAAAAAGCTGGCTCACATGAATTACCACATTGATTGTAGTCCACTGAACACACAAGGCTTTATAAGATTTCTGGGAACATAGGCTGACAGCAACCTCTCTTTTGACCACCACATTGCCACTGTGGTCAGAAAGTCCTTCTATGTGGCACATCTTATTATTAAGGGTTTTGCATCCAGGAAGAAAGAGGTCATTGTCTCCCATTACTCTTCCCTCATTAGGCCAATCATTGAGTACAATGCCCCATTTGGTATGTACCTCACTAAACACCTGCAACAATTGGAGAGGCCGCAAAAGTACCTCACAAAGAGGATCCTAGGCCTTAAACATTTGTCCTATATGGACAGACTAAAAAAACTCCAACTATTCTCTGTCTCATATCACCTACTTAGAGGCAATCTCTGCTTGACTTACAAAGCCATGTCTGACCCAGCCATGTTAGAAATGCTACATCTAAAGAAATCCCAATCCCTACGCACCACATGCTCTAGAGACCTCAACCTCATTACCACAATCAACAGAACATGCTGGAGGGACAGGTTCATAACCCAGAGACAACCCATGCTATGGAAAAGACTTCCCATACATGACAAGCAGAGCAACTCGCCGTCCCTCTTCAAAAGAAATCTTGATGAGTGGATGGGAAATAGAAAATTCACCCCAGGGATCACTCCAGTGGCTTTACTCGACAGAGGCACTGGGAACTAAGGTCGGGTGACATGATGCCAGGGTAATCTTATGGGCTAGGCTTGTAAAGGCCCCAGGGCCAATAGCCTAGTACACACCTATGAACTTATGAATATAGTTGACACAACCTATTGACAATGAAGCTAAACTAGTCATCTTACACCCCCAACTCATAAGGAATAGCACTGCTATTATGCAGGTCTACCCCGAAAGGATGATTTTCATCACCCCTATTATTCTTCTCAGGTCACAGCTGCATAATTCAGGAGGAATGACTCACCATATAGGTAACATTAAACATATGGATTCATGATATGAAGAAAGCAGAGTGGTGCACTGATTAGCACTGCTGCCACATAGCTCTTGAGTCTGTGCTCTGGCTACTGGTCAGCATGTATTTTCTGGGAAGTGTACAGCTCATCCATGTATCCAGTTTGTGATTTTGACTGGGAGCTCTGCCTTTAACTCACATCTCAGAGATATCCAGGCAGGTGAACTGCAGTGCTCATCATTGCCCTTGAGTGTGTGTGTGTGTGTGTGTGTGTGTGTGTGTGTGTGTGTGTGTGTGTGTGTGTGTGTGTGTGTGTGTGTGTATTATGTAATGGGCAAAGGTGCTACTTCATCTAAGACTGGTTTCTGCCATATACCCCCTGCCTGCGCGAGAGTCTCTGTCTCCATTCAATCCAAGATTGGATTAAGAATGTAATGAAAATAGAAGGACTGATATGAATAATTTACTAAATTATGTGAATTCAATGATGAAAAGAGGTTTAAACAGCAGTCTAGGTGCCAAAGGCCATCCAGGTAAAATATGTTTAGTGGGGGTCTATATTAGAACACTGACTTTTTAAAACGTTGAATGTTCTAATATCGACCCCTATTAAGCAAATGCTGACAACATCGAACATGCAGCTAATTTTTTCCAAGGGAAAAATTCACTGTTCCGACACACATACACACAACACAAACACACCAAACAAACAGCAATCCACACACATACACCTAAAATCCTACATCTAACCTTACACTAAACTGTACACACACCACTAGCTATCCACTTACCTTAACCCAAACCCTAACCCTAAGGTCCGTCACTATCGCACACTCACCTCACCCGTGCCCTAACCCTAACTCACCTACCTCGCCCTAACCCTCATGTCCACACAATCGCACACTTACCTGACCTGCGCCCTAACCCTAACTCACCTACCCTGCACCCTAACCCTCAAGTCCACACAATCGCACACTTACCTGATCCCGACCCGTAACTTTCCACCACAGTGCTGAACATAGCGAAGCCACAGGAATGGTCAACAGAATTCCTTCCCTAGGAAGAAATTCGGTGTTCCGCAGCTGTGCTATTTTCAACATTCGCTGAATAGGGGTCGATATTAGAACATTTGAAGTTGTGAAACTTTGATGTTCTAATATAGACCCGTTTAGTGGTGATCAAGCATTCCTCCATACTGGGTGGGGTGGATTTCTGCCACCTCTGATACAGTTAGCATCATTGGCTAAGACCATGGAACAGGTGGCTGTTAGCAAATGGGAAGTTAGATGCAGCTTTACCTTGTATCACACTTCACTTAACCTATGGACACCGAAAAGTAGGTACAAGAAGTGGTTAGAAGGGATCATAGGTAAGAAACTTCAAAATCTGAAAAGCCAACATATACCCTTCTTACTATACAGTCATTTACAAAGTGGATTAATTAAGTCTGAAAAGCCTTACCCAATGAAAAGAAATGAGTCATTCAGCTGTGATTGATATGGGACCAACAGCTAGAGAATCTTCAGACTAGCAGAAAATAAGAATACATAAGAAAAGCAGCAAAGTTATGTACAGTTATTAAAAACAGAAATATACTAACATGGTAAATAATGTAACTGCAAGCATTTACATCAGTATGCAACCATCTCCTGACAATTGAAAACGTATCAAATCCAGGGGTGAAGATGCATTTGTATATTCAGATGGTAAGAGTGGATGAGGTTGGCCAACAGGAACAGCACAAAGTGAGACTGAACAACCTTCTGTATTACTGGAAAAATGAGAACAATTCCATTTATCTTAAGGGACTAACTCTGGGAAACTGGAAAATCCCCTACCTTTATTACCCTAAAGGGTTCTATTTGTCATAGTAGGACAGAACAGTAAAGTAGGAAGACAGATTTATCTGCATCTTTAAGTTACTGTTTATAGGGAATGGCTTTCTTTACTTTAGGACTATGCAATATTGACTTTGGGACCCACTGGTGGTATCTGTGTCACTTTTGATGCTTAGGTTAGGATGACCCCTCCCAGTAGCACTGCAAATGAGTCTGGGGGGTGCATGATGATAAAACAGTCCAGTAAGTAAATGGGATAGATTTTTTTTAATTAAAACAATGCTTGCTGTTCACAGAGAGTGTCTTTCTTCATGAATTACAGCTGGTGGAGTGACAGCAGTGCCACTGGTAGATGAAGTACCACAGACATGTCACTGCAAATAGAACCTGGGTACTGGTGGATAAAGTGTAGTGGGTAGATGGACAGCTGTTTACTAATCACTGAAAGTACACTTTACACAACGCTGTCTCCTACTTAACCCAAAAAAAAACTAAACTCCTTCTTTTCACACCTACCAGTAAATCCCCCCAAATAGACTTTACAATAATATCTAAAAATGGCACACCTGTATCCCAAGATCTTACTACCAAACTGCTAGGCATCACCACTGACAACAACCTTAACTTCTACACCCATATCAGCAACACCTTGAAAACTATTAATAAAAAAATAGGCTCTCTTTAAAGAATTAAACCCTACCTCACTCCAGCGACTAGAATAACTATTGCACACTCCCAACTTATCTCTTCCCTTCTCTATGCCTCACCCATATTTACTAACCTGTCAAAAAATAATCTTATGAAATTAGAAAACTCCTACAATAGCATAGCCAGGTTTGCTACAGGTAACCCTTTCAGAACCCACCACTGTATTAATCTAAAGCAACTAGGCTGGCTTGAATTTCAGCAGCAGCTGAAAATTAATCAACTAGGTATCGCTCATAAAATACTGTATCAACCTGCCAAAACACCTATTCTATCTACTCTTATTTACCCTTACCATAACCTGAAGTCTCTAAGATCCGCACACAAACTTCTTGTAAATATTGACAAAGCAAACAACAAGGCTGGAGATTCCCTCTTCTCTAATACTGTCAGAAAAAACTGGAACCTACTTCCCTCTGAACTTTCTATAATTCCCTCCATAACTCTTTCTAAAAAGAAACTTAAGCTCTTCCTCAAAACACAGTGATTGTGCCCCTGTACTAATCCTGACTGACTATCTAGCTCTTGATACATGACTCAATCCTTACCTTCAGAACCCTGCATTTACTTCATCTTAACATCTAATGATCTATTTATCCATCATAGTATTAATTACTACTATACAAATATATATATATATATTGCACATGTTTTACTACTAGATGCATTACATAACTGCTACTTCTTCTTACTTTCCTTTATCTACACTTACTGTACATTATGCTATTATTCTTTCTGAATGTCTACTTGTAACAGTACTTGTACTAATCAAGTATAATGTACTGCATTTTTATACTTTATTAATATGGGACCAGTTATAATTTTTTTCTTTATCTTTTTTCTCTTTTACTGTAAATGTATTTGCATTTTAAACATGTATTTATTTGATGTGAACTTATTTTAACTGTTTGGAGCTTATCTCCCCGGGCCTCTACTGAAAATGGACATATATCCAGCTAGACTAGCCCGGTCAACAAATGTAAAATAAAAATAAAATAAATAAATGTTTTGCCACTGGTGTATTGGACACCCCCACTAGTGTGATGGATAATGGTTTGGTGCGCATGTGGGGAAGGGAGTTGGGAAATGCTGAATGTGGTAAATGATGCATTCCAGAAGATACAAGACTAAAGAAATGTCAGCAATTGTGCAAATGTTATATCAAGTTAGATCTCTGCAGTGTAGGCTGCGTGTTAGTCCTCGCCACTGGGAAATCATTCAGTGAGAAGTAATGGATACAACAGAAAGACTTGACTTGAATTTGCAGTTGATGAAATATGTTTATAGCATGTTTTCAAAGCCTAGTATTAAGATCCCTGAGGCAGAGCAATACATTGACAGCCCTTGAATAGAAATCACAAACTGTGCTACAGAAATATTCAAGTGCTTAACTGAAAAACTAAAGTATCACATTTAACATGTTTTTATCTTAAAGGAACATTATGTTCTGATTCTGAGATTATATATGTACCTTTCCACAGATAAATTACTTTCACTTAAGTTACAAAGGGTACAGGTAGTACAAATGTGACTTGCAGTTTTGCAGGACAGAAAGTAAATATCACTAAATCTGCAGTGATATAGCCGGAGATGAACAAAAGCCACCCCACACATTTAATCTTATGTCATTCGTATTCATTAGCTGACTACTTCAAAGTGAAACCTTGGACAATCATTTATTACACCTAATTCAATTTGATGATTTTAGCTCTCTACCTGCCTTTCTGAGGATTAAAAAAAGTTAAATTACACCACATTTCTTAAAAGTAGCAATCAACTGAAAAATGAACCAGAAACTGAGCTACTCTGTTTAGGAAAGCATTCCTTCTGAAGTTCATTTGCTTTATCCATACACTCTGAATTCCCCATGGCTGAACAATTAGCTTATGCATATTTAAATCTTATAACATTTACTAATGTGCTCCAGAAATTCATTTTCCACAAATAAAATGTCTTCCAATCTTTCATCCTCCAGCCCAAAAAGTGAAGTCTGTATCTTTTTCATATAAAATGGCTGTGACCAAACCAAGAAACGCTTGCAATTATTGCAGACAACTTGAGGAGGTGTGGAGATGCATCAAGATTTATTTTAACCTTTTCAGCTAAAGGCCAACTCTATTATTACCTATTACATGCCTGACATCTTCAATATGTGATCTGCTTGACTCCTGTTCTGATCTTTTTAATCTCGTACTATACTCTTGACTCCTGTTCTGATCTTTTTAATCTCATACTATACTCTTGACTCCTGTTCTGAACTTTTTATTCTTATACTATACTCTTGACTCGTGTTCTGATCTGTTTAATCTCATACTTAATCTCATACTATACTCTTGACTCCTGTTCTGATCTTTTTAATCTCATATTATACTCTTGACTCCTGTTCTGATCTTTTTAATCTCATACTATACTCTTGATATCTTTGCACCACTTTCTGTAAGTTAATGATATGCCCATTCTCTGTCTTCCCAAGGACTAATAAATCATTGAGGTGCATGACTACATTCCAAACATTTAAGATTTTCAGTTATTCTTTAGAAAATGGAAAATGTAGAATTGACACAAAAGGGCAACCTACTGTAGGCGAGCAAGACTTGGGTGTATTAACAGTTATATGTTCTTTTAATCATTACCAGGTAACACTTGTTGATAAAAAAATCCAAATCAATTTTCCAAAACACAATTCTACCTCACAGGCTGGTTATTAAGTCCTCCAGTCTGGACAGTGGATAACTATTTTTAATAGCAGCATGCCTATTAGTTAACTTGTAATCAAACCATACTCAGCTGAATTTGTCCCCTTTACTACTGGAGCAAAAGACACAATGTATTTATTCACTGTGTGTCACTGGACCAATAGTATTTTCTTATTCTAATCTTGCTAACTTGTATCAACTACTGATTTCATCAGAAATGGCATTAGCAGACTCTTACTAACTTTGCAGAACCATTTTGATAAACAAATATGGTGACTTTCACAACATGTGCTTAGCCCCTCTAAAATATCTCAGCATGCATTTGTAGTGGAATATAATGATGCAGTGGATATCATCTTGTCAAAGCCAAATGAATCAGTTCCAATCTAATGAAAATGTAGTTTGACAAAAATGGCATTTACCAAAAACCCTGCTTTTGTAAAATAGTATACTGAGAAAACTCATTCTACAGTTATTTTCCTGAATATAAAGTTGTGCATGGGTTTTGCAGGGAGGTGTGCCCCTCTGTACCCTTTACTGCGGTAGCTTCTACCCTACAACTCCTGTCTATTTTTTATACTAACTGTGAAATTACACTCATAGGAGAAAGAAAAGCTAATTTTTAAAAAGGGAAACATGTTTTATATAAAGGTTATGCAACCTCAAAGTTAGTATATTTAGTACGCACCTCTATTTGGGGACTTCAGTGCAGATGACCTTGCAAATAAATATCATTTTATATTAGTAAAGGTGAACTTTCATATTGGTATATGTTATTAAAAAGGGAGTGTTAATACCGTAGCAAGTCCCTAGTTTATACTCAGTTCACTGAGTTTCAAAAAGACAATATCAATAAATCAGTACAAGTCCATTTCCAACACCTAGTGAAGAAACTTAACTTACTCAGCGCACTTTTGATTCGCAAACTTTATCTTTTTCCAGCTTAGTACAATATTTTGTAATCAGTTTCTTCTGCAAACAGCAGGACCATCTTTCACAACTAATTAAACTGTTCCTTTACCACACTGCATCCAAAATTTACCCTAATACTGACAATTTCTCTCTCTCTCCACAGTATATGTTCTAAGTTTAACTGTTGTGGCCTGCAATTTGGAATCATTGACTAAAACATTTTCTTAGATGTACCTGATACTGATGCTTCTGTATCAATTTCCCATCTTTTTTTCAATAATTCATCAAAAAAAGTAATGCAAATGACTCTCTCATTTTATCAACACACTTCTTGCAGCGAGGACATGCTAGACTGTTCATGCTATGGGGGATTCACCTGCATTCCTGCAACTGCTGCCAATGCAGAAAGTCCAGGATGGGTGATCTGGCTTCAGACACTCACTCCCATCCTCCATAACCCAGTCCCTCCAGAGCCCATGCTGACTGTCAACATAAGTTGTCTGGGATTTATCCCTCTGTAACAAAGGGCCAGGTGGTGGGCAATTCTCCTCAATCATTTTACAGCTTATGCAGGGAAAGACAGTCATGAGTTTTACTGGATGCATTTCATCTTATCAAGAAAGGGCAAACTGTGTGTTCCACAATGCACCACTAAAATGACAGCAGCAACCCTGTTCTTGAAGTATCTGCAAAGTCTTATGGATTTTGCCAAGATGTGATATATCAAAGACAGGCTATAATCCAGTTAAGTTTTCACAATTCCCTTTATATAGTTGCCTGGTTCCTGGCCTGAATAAATATTCATCCTGTCCCAGATAAGTATCCAGTTCAGCCCCTCACAGACTCTCAGCTACATGAGGTGTTTTAGGAGTTTATTTGAGAGGTGCACAAACTGTTGTTAACACGGGCAGGCTAAGTCAACCTCTACTTATCTGAAAGTTGAAACACTGCTCAGGGAGACACTTTCAAGAGTAGCAGCACATTACCTGTATTTGACAGAGTTTTCAGCCTAGATGCAGTTGTTGTTTGTTTGTCTTTTTGGCTTTTCCTGGTTAGGGGTTGCCACAGCGGAACTCCGGTCTGCTAATGATTGACAGTAGATTTTTTTTTATGGTGCCGAGTTTCAGCCTAGATACAGTCCCAAAACAAAACTCAGAGGCTTGTTTTTCTCTGTTATTAGTGAGGTAATGTGACTCAGTGCCATATGTACTCTGTTAAACACCTCTGAAGGACAGGTTACCAAATCAAGGGAGCTAAATGGCTTGCATGCAGATAGTCTGTAAGATCAAGGGTATCTCAGCCTACATTATTATTACAACCATTGTACCATGAATTCTATTAATCAACCAAACTGCAGTTGAGTCCAACTGTGATAACATTTCTTATAAGTTTTCTGAGAAAAAAACAAAACACAAGCAGCCTATGAATGGTTCATCTCCCAGACACCTGCTTCTCGATGTTTCATTTGCATATCCCCGCTTACACATATTGAGGGTACCAGAACTTGTCAGAGATTTGGGATGCAGGGACAGGCTTAAAAATGCCCTAGTGGTTGTTTTCTAGTACATACTTATGAACCTATAAACATACAAACTACAAGTAGCTTGCTAAAGTTAAGACAGACAAATCAACTTACTAAATAATGGTTGAAAATTTCAAAAGTAAAATATCTATTTGTATTACTATACACATCACATGATCTCTCTAAAAGTAAACTTAAGAAACTTACTACATCTTACCATAATATTGCTCGATTTGCCACAGGATCTCAGTTTAGAACTCACCACTGTCTAAACTTAAAACAACTAGACTGGCTTGAACTTCCTAACAAACTCATTTATCAACAACTCTTAATAGCTCACAAAATTCTATATCAACCATCTAAAACACCAATTCTCAGTAATCTCTTGACTCCCTATAACAACCTGAAACAACTACGTTCTTCAGACAAACTACAAGTTAATAGTACCAAAACTATTAATTCTGCAGATAATTGCCTTTTTTCCAACTCAGTTGGCAAAATATGGAACAACCTTCCATCAAATATCTCCTCTTTGGCCACTCTTCCACTCTTTAAGAAACAACTGCAAACACATCTTAATAAATTCTGGCTTTGCTCTTGTACAAACCCTGACTAACCTACCTTCTCCATTTCCTCTACCACAATTCTTCCTTCTCTGCTATGATATCCTGACTGACTTCCTCTGACATAATATCTTTGTAGAAATTTCTGATCTCATATATGTTGTATAAAAACAAAACAAAACAAAAAAAAAACAAAACAAAAAAAAATTTTATATTGTCTACCATTTTTTCAAACAATGTATTGATACACTGTATGGCTAGATACTATCAAATTTCGCATTGAAAGTCGTTAACCATTTACTTGAATATTTTCTTGTTTTGGATATTTTTTACTCTTAGATGTGTATTACCTATACTAAAATCTTCTTATCCTTTATGCTTAATGCTTTTGTTTTATGTGTATTTGCATTCTCTAATCTTGTTTTAACCAATGGAGCTTTTCTCCCCGGGCCTCCACTGAAAATGGACATTGATCCAGCTGGACTAGCCCAGTCAACAAATGTAAAATAAAATAAAATAAAAATAAATAAATAAAATAACAGTAACTTTTGTAGGACGTACTTCCTACTTGAACAGATGAATCTTTACTGTTGTGTGTGTGTGTGTGTGTGTGTGTGTGTGTGTGTGTGTGTGTGCGTGTGTATGTGTCCGCTTCTTTAAGCAGCTGACAAAAATTAAGACTACCCATCAAAAGTCAAGCAGAAGGGTGTGCAAATATGTTCCTGCAGGTGCTACAAACTTTGCAGACCACTTAGAAGGCTTCCCTACACAAGCTCATGGAGAAATTGCTCGAGTGTCAGTAAGTCTAAAAAAAAAAGATGAATGACAAAGTCAAATCATTAATTTATAAGTGTGCACCAGCGATGATGCCCTTTTAGGGAGATTTTGCCCTTCAAGTTACTACAGGCGTATTTAACTTCAGGGGTGCAGGAGGCTTGCCCCCTACAAAAAAGGGAGTTTTTAGCCCATTTGACTTTCTGGGTTTTTTTTGTTCTTTTGGAATATCGATTTTTAGGAAGTTAGCGTTTCATAGTAGAACCACCATTAAAAACACTGTCTATTTTGAGAATCACAATTATGCTACTGAATACACACTCTTCTGAGGCAGCAACAATCCCAGCTTACCCTCCTTGAAACTTGCTGATGTACAGATGCAACATGCAAATATTGTCAGAAGTAATCTAGAAAACTCTTTTGCCTTATCAAGCTCCTAGTGACACTGAGCTACTAACAAGGACAAGTTTGTTTCTACTTATCTTATTCCTCCGTCTGAGTTACAGTGTTCCGTGTCTGAAATAATACAGATTTATATTTCTAATATATTCCTGGAAAGGAAAACCTGTATGGCTTACTAAAATAAAAACAAAATAAAACAAACACACATTCTCACGCTGTTAAATGTGCAATAATGAATCAAAGAATTTACCTTCAAATATAATGGAAGGATTCAGACCGTACTGCCCAAAAAGGAAAGGACACCAAAAAATCACACCCGGAAACAAGTACACAAACAATATGATACATCTGTTTTTTTAATACTGAACATTAATTATAAATGACTGTTTTAGCTTCATGTTTAACCTTTATTCGATTATTTTAATCTGTTTGTTTTTATTAAACACTGCAACCAAAAAGGAGCTATTTTTTTAAATGTCCAGTAACTGAGGCTGCTACGAACAATTTAAAAAAGCAGAGTGAAACAAACTGAAGTAGAAATAATCACTGGTGGAGGAGGTTAGCTAAGTGAAACAAACAAAGTGTGGTGGACATAATCATTGATGGCGGGAGGGGGCACATTGTGCAATATTTATTAGCTTGTCCGTTTGTTGGATGAGTCAGGCTTCTCCCCAGTGGTCTAACCTCAGCACTTAAGAATTGCACAATCCTACCCCTCCAGCATTGATTACAACCTAATTATACACCACCTGTCAACCCTGAAAAAGAGGTGTTTCACTGTCTAACTGAAGCTTTAATGGCAGTAAATGGTAACTGTCATTCAAAAAGATCCATTTAGCTAATAACAAACAAAGTGCACTTGTGACAGTTTAATCCATGCAGCTTGAGTGGCACAAACTGATCTACAGACAAGTACAACATAAGCATCTGAAAATTAAGCAAGGTGCACATGTAAAGTACATCATGAAACCATTTCTGCTAAATATATTCAGTGCACAGAGACAAAATGAATGTGGAAAGACAGCTACCTTACAATGCAGTTATATGAAAAGGTATGACACATCTTATTTATATAATGCCATTGTATATTGGCAATAATCATAGCAGGGGCTGTAGAACATTCAAGTTTAACCAGTCCATGTCATTATATCCATTTAGCTTTCACCCTTATGGGTAAACAACCCCAGCTGTGGTTAAATTGGAATGTTCCATGGGTCTGATAATAATAACTGTTAAAACAAACTGGAAGAATCTGAAGAGATGATGGCAGATTAGGAAAGTGTGTCCCACAGATGCCGAAAGAAACTCTTCAATTATGGCAGCAGTAGGACAAGTTGAAAAGTTTTTTTCTTCTACTCCTGTGTAGATTTTATGAAACTATAGCTTAGTGGTAACAAAAAAAACTTGATCCCCTACCCTTATGATCAGTCTGGTATCTATGTTAATTATAAGGATATCACCAAAGTTGAATATAGCAGTCACAGTGCTGCAGCGAAAACAGAAAGTCGAGCAAATGATGGTCCTGGGCATCAAAGGCCATAAAGTAATTCATGAAGTGGGTCTGCGACTATTGTTTGAAGGTTTTCAGCATAACACAGAGATCAGAAAAAACAGACTAATTGTTATTGCGTGGTCTGCTTCCTCAAATGGTATTTTGTTAAATGTCATTTTTTTCAAACAAAATTAAGTGAATTGGAATTTGTTGAAAATCACAAAACTCCAAACACAACTATTTTATTTGAGGGCAAAGCCTCCCCATACCTGATGCAAAGGGCAATCCCTTGTATTTTGACTTTGTTATAAACAGACAGTACTGGATCAGAAGTGGCAAAGACATACCTACCCTCCTCCTTCTTTTAAGAGCAAAAGCCAGCCATCTGAAATGCTTATGTTACTCTACTACACAGCAAGTGGTTCATCTAATTGAGTATGACCCCCCCCCCCCCCACACACACACACACACACACATTGTAAACTTCTGGATCTGTGACTGTAAAATCAGGGTGAGCATCATCCTGAGAGGAAAGCACAGCTTATTTGGTGCAGTTCATATGAGGAAAAATCATTCAGTAAAATGCATAATACATTATACAACAGAATGCTCTTCTAATTTATGGTGCATTCAGCGTCACCATAACCATGACCACCATCATCATGATCATTATCTACCTGGGAAGGGATTTAAGTCCATATTAGCCCATCAACTCAGTTAACCAACTGTATCTTTCCAGAGAACTCATCAAAGTCTTGATTTAAACATTTCCGTGTTCCCACTGTTTTAACACGCTTTCATAATATATTCCAGAATTCAATAACTTTGCTACAAAACTAGTTGATGGTGCCTTGCCACCTATTAAATTTTCCCAACACATCTATGATATCTTTACAGTTTAGAAGTTCTGGTTCACTTCACCCTCTAAGTCGCCACTTTGATCCTCGACCTAATTAATTTCAGTAATTATTAAGTCTAAACCATCAAGCAGCTTTGATGGCTACTCACATCACTGAAGGCTCAAGGCATTTTTCTTGATGTGCCACATTCTTCACCAGTCTGTACTGAGGCCATCTCAATCTCAGACCCCCCCCCCCCCCAACAAAAACTTTCTTCCTTTGCTCCATTCAGCAGTTGCCTCTCTGTCTGCATCCAGAACTTAACTTAGATTATCCCTTGGATGTACAACAGAAAGTATTTGTAGAGATACTGTAACATAGGTGCAACCAAAACTATTCTTTTAGGTAAAGCAGATTTGCACTTCGTTGAAGTTACTGGTGTCATTTATTAATTGTTTTTTATTAATGGTTCTATAGCTGTCTCATATTCTCTGCGTACTTGTACGTTATGTATGTTTTCTTTTTATCTTACAGCCACTAAATTTTGACTAAAAATTACCTTTGTGGTCTGGCTCACTTACTTCTACAGATAAATACAAATAAATACGCAATATAAAATCATTAAGATATACTACATAAATAACACCTTTAGAATTTAAATGCATTTTATTTGCCTGGCTTTATAAGAAGGCAATAAAATCAGTACTTCTATGGCAGCATTTTAAAAAAAAATCACAAGATGTGTTTAAATTAGAAGAAAAAAAAAAACAGACATCTGTAAAAGCAAAACTAAGAAATGACCAAATAAATTGCCCATAAAGTTTATGACCTCCATGCAACTTAGCTGTTCCAGTTCACTCTACTTTCCAAGTGACCAATCTTATTTGCATCTTATACAAACCTGCTTTAGCTAAAAGAATACAGTTGTAATTGCACCTATGTTACAGCATACGTTCATCATATTGATCACTGCTGCAGTAGCCTTAGCTATATGGGTTATATCCTAAATCAAGGCACCTTCCATGCATCCAAACTGTCAGGCAACTTGAAACGAGCTGACTAAAAGATAAATTTGGGCACAAAGCCCTTCAGAGCTTTACTGCTGCTGAAGAATATGCTCCTCTGAGACTTTCATTAATGGTCAGCTTGTGCTTCCTTTTGTTGGGCAGCTAAGTTCCGTTTTGGGAACAAAAAACCTTCCATTTTTTTTTATTTTGTTGATGTTTTATTAACTTCCTATTCAGGAAAATTATTTTAAAGCTAGGAGTGTTGTGTTTTAATTGGCTGTCTCGAGACTGTAGCATACTTTTAAATGAAGTGCTAGTTTTTTTTTCTCTCAGCTTAAACATGGTGTAAAGTAAATGAAAACATTTTAATGTGGAGAAATTGTATTTATTTTACTTTTATGGGGGATGGCATAGTGTGTTAAATTGTATTTTTACTGTGTTATTCTGTCAAAAAGTAACTTTCATGGGCTGGTATTGTTTACTGGCAACTGCTGCTTGTCTTTTCCAGGAAAGAGGCACCGTTTTTGACTTGACCATGGAATAGATAACCAGTCCGATGGTCGCTCCTTCTTCCAGCCACAAAAGGATAAAAATTAAGCAAATAACCTTTGGCACCACAACAGACCATCAATTTGCCTCAGCCTCAAGTGGGTGACTCTACTGTGGTCATTTGTTGTACTTCAGACCACTCATCCTTTACCCTGGATCACTCTGGTTTAGCATCTACAGCCATTATGGATCAGGGGTAAGCTCTGTGGCTAACTCTGTGCCTTGTTGGGGTCCCCCCAGTGGCAAGGGAAAGCCACTCTTGTTGTTCCTGGGACAGAGAAAAGAGAAGGTTTCCTTGTTGTGTCAGAATGCTGAATGCTGTTGTGTCAGAATGTCCATCCTTGGAGAAGCTGGTGCTGGTATTAGTAACACTGTTGGCTCCATTTTTCCTGTCAAAAAGAAACAGAAAACCAAGCATATATATACTGCTCCTCCTCAGTTTTCTTTGGATAGGAGCAGTTTACAGGGTCTGGCTCAGGGTTTAATTCAGGTTACTGACATCTGTTTACATCATATTCTCAAATATGATGTTCAGCTGTTAATAGACTATTACTTGAACATTTGTTATTGTCTTCTCTAACCTCAAACCTCTAGCTATCCCATATCACCCATCTTCCTTAATTCCTTCTCCCTCTCACCCCTTGTTTACAAAACACATTCCTTTGTGCATAATGTATATGTGTAAATATGTAGCACTATATGTAGTGTTGCAGTAATCTGTACATAATGTATACATGTAAATATGTAGCACTATATGTAGTGGTGCAGTAATCTGTACATAATGTATATGTGTAAATATGTAGCACTATATGTAGTGATGCAGTAATCTGTACATAATGTATACGTGTAAATACGTAGCACTATATGTAGTGGTGCAGTAATCTGTACATAATGCATATGTGTAAATACGTAGCACTATATGTAGTGTTGCAGTATTCTGTACATAATGTATACATGTAAATATGTCGCACTATATGTAGTGGTGCAGTAATCTGTACATAATGTATATGTGTAAATATGTAGCACTATATGTAGTAGTGCAGTAATCTGTACATAATGTATATGTGTAAATATGTAGCACTATATGTAGTGGTAGAGCAATCTGTACATAATGTATACATATAAATACGTAGCACTATATGTGGTGGTGCAGTAATATGTACATAATGTAAATGTGTAAATACGTAGCAGTGCATGTAATAGTGCAACAATCTGTACATAATGTATACATATAAATATGTAGCACAATATGTAGTGATGCAGTAATCTGTATACAATTTGTGTCTTTCGGCTTTTCCCAGTTAGGGGTCGCCAGAGTGGAACTCCGGTCCGCTAATGATTGGTAGTTGATTTTTACGTGCCGAGTTACTAGCCCTGACGCACAACCTTTAACGAAGGTACGCCCATTCATGCATGTCTCCACACAGAAGACGCTCTAGCTGAGAGTCGAACTGGACAGCGTCTTACTGTGAGGCGACAATGCTACATATGTGTAAATACATAGCACTATATGTAGTTGTGCAGTACAACACTTTAACTGGATTAGTAAACTGCATTACATTTCCTGTTTGAAGTTATTCAACTGTAACTAGGTTAACTTTATTGTAACATCTTGTATACACTTGTTTTGATGTCTTTCTACTTCTGGGCCGAGATTGAAATTGGTCCACTGAGATCCAAGCTCTACCCCAGTAATCAAATTCATATAAATAAACCAAAACATGTAAATGTTTTGGTTGCCTCTGGGTTATTTGTACTTAAAATATAAGGGTTAAAAACTTCATGAGAATATATGGCTCGGCTTCTGAAGATCCTCATGGATCAGTAACCTTGTAAGTACCTATGAACCTAAATACATAAATATCATACCTGAAATGGACTGCTAGGAGCAGAGCCAAAAGGGTATAAAAGCAGATAACAGAATGCTTGGGAGTATCCTCAGGGACAGACTCCAGAAACAAAAGCACATTCCTCCTATTTTGATTAGTCATGGTGAGCCCATTCTTTGAGTAATGCCAGCAGTGTTAGGTGCTATTAAGGAAAGGGAAAATAGGCTTCAGGATGAAGTCCTGAAAAATGTGTGGAACAGATGGGAGAGGCTGTGGACACAGACTAAGGTCCTACAGCTGTCATCACTGTTGTAGTACAAGCAGTGGGGAGACACAATAAAGGTGTGCAAGACTGTACATAGATTTGAAAGAGTAATCTTGAATGGAAAAGACAGAAGAAGAAAGAGATGGAAAGCCAGCAGACTGTTGGTACTAACTACTCCTTGGATCTCTGAAAGTACTTCTTCACAGAGAGGGCTGTAGACCAATGGAAAGGACTTCCAGAATGGGTGGTGGTGTGGGAATATACAAATGCATTTGAGGTCAAAAGACAGGTGGAGAAAAGAGAAAAGGCAGGCTAATCATGGTTAGTGTTTCCTTTTGACAATAAAGCAAATGTAATGTAATCCAGTCAATTTCTATAACTGTTATTTTGCTGAGGATCATGGTGGTAGAAGGCTGGGCAAGGACAAGGAGACTTTCCTATTCCTAGCAACAGTCTCCAGCTTCTACTGGTGGATACCAAGCTGTTCGGCATCATCTGAGAGACAATCTCTGTGGCATGTTCTCAGTCTGCTCAGGGGCCTCCTCCCAGTTGACCATGTCTGGCACACCTACCATAGGACATGGACATAGAGATCATCTGTAGGTGCACAAACCATCTGAACTGGCTTCTACTAATTCTAAGGAGCAAGTGTTCCACTCCAAGATCCTCACTCTGTCATAGAGAGTGAGCTTGGCAAAACTATAATGGAGCCACATTATATATTTAATCCCATCCTTTCAGCTGTTTTCCAAAGTGCATGACCATAAATGAGGACTGGTAACATAGACTGGTAAAGTGAGAGGTTCATCCTAAGATTCAGCTACCACTATAACACCACATTAAGGCACAATGCTACTATTGTTCAGTTTCCTGATCCCCTCTTCCTTCATAGGAACATTTATTTATTTATTTGAATTTGCTTACCCAGTTAGAGCTCTGATCTCAATGTACCAATTTCAGTCTCGGCCTGGAAGTACAGAAAGTAGCAAAACAAAAATATACGATGAAGTACAATGAAGTCAAAACAGTAGTATACTCTTCTTTATGGAGTAGCTACTACCTCCTTAATTGCACAGAGTATTCCATTCTCTTCCCAGAAGGGAACCATGACTTCAGATGTAAAATAATGGTTCCCATCCCACATAACAGAACACCTTCACTCACTTCTGTTTACATCATATTCTCAGTAGACTAACACTCAGACCTACAGTAAGCTGCACCAGTGCATGCTGGGGATGACAGTCACAAGGCAAATAGGACGACAACATCTGAGATGTTCCCAGTCTGACTAACTTCCAAACCTCAGCTGTACCTTAATATCCTGTTCATGAAAATCATGACCAGATGGGTGACAAGACACACCCTTTGTGGAGTCCAACACTCACCTTGAACATGGCTGACTTAGCACAAAGACTGCATGCATAACTCTAACCATGCAAACACAAGGGAAAAATGGCAGGCAACAGTGACACCAGATTCTCATATCTGTATAGCACCTCCCTAAATAAATTCTGGGGTACTGGTTATATGCCTTCTCCAGGCCCACAAAGCACATGTAGACAGAACAGGCAAACTACAATGACCAGTTTCCACTGCTGGGATCTAATCCATATTAATCTGTCCTGCTTAACATCCATCTATATAAAGTAATATCTACACTTGTACATTACATGCATACAATGCTATATACATATATTCAAGAACATATAAAGAAAAAAAATAATTTCACATATTAAAAAATAATAGGCTTTCCAAATATTTTTAAACAAACATGACTAAAGTGTATGGTTACCAAATAAAAACAACTCTTCATATATCCAGTACATTCCCATCATATGACTGGATGATTCCTCTGATATAATAAATGATACCAGTTTCATATAAAAGATAGTGACTACAGCTACAAAGTTCCCCAATCAGACCAAAGGTGGGCAGGTCATGGCTGAAAATGGTCTGACCACCAGTCTTCTTACCCAGTTACCAATATGTAATTAATAAAGAAATAAATAAATGGGAAATTGATAACTATTTAATTCAGGATGAAACTGCCCACAAATTTTTTGATCCTCATGCAGTGTTATATATATAAGGCAGCTAACCTTAGAAATATTACCAGGAAGTCCCAGTGCCCAATGTCTACAAATTCTTTTCCAAAAATGCAGCACAAGAAAAGACATATCTTTGAAAAAGGTAATAGAAAGATGGAGTGTAAAGCAATGTCCAAATGCAAGTTATGCAACAATCTGGAAATGTGACACAGACATTTCAGAACTTAAGTTGAGCGCACAGGAACTGTTGACGAGCAACTGATTGCTCTAACAGATAAGAAGTCTTGAGCATGGTTGCACTCTAATGCATGAGAAATCTGAAGTTGATTTTTGGGTAGCACCTACCTTTTTTGAAATTATGTACAGGAATTTTTTTAAGCTGAGCTCTGCCAAGTCGGTTCCTTCTTGATCTGTGTCTGTCTTGCACAAATTTAGTTATCTAAAATAAAATCAAATATTAAAGGCTACTAACAACTCAGTGATGAAAAAGATGCTTTCAGAATAAGTGGAATTATAGGGTGATATGTTTTGCTGTCAAGAGGGAAAAATCTATCATTTAAAATATCAGTGATCCTGAAGTTATACAAGTTTTTTTTTTAATAAATTAGATGAAATTACAGAAATTGTTTGCATAAAGATCAATAAAAGAACTTGGTGCATTCAGCATTTATGGGTTTGATTAGTACAATGTCCATCTTGTTGCAGCACTCAAAGCAAGTCACATGATTAGTAACAGAACCAAAATAGGCTCTTCTGTTTAGTGACAGTTCATCCTCCAAAGAAACATGACAGACACAGATACAGCAGCTAGCAGGTACTAATCAGTATTACCATTTTTAGTGTTACATTTTCTAATCAATGCTGCCACCTATGACTTCTTATAAAGACTCATAACACATCTACACTTATAGTACAAGACAGCTAAAATACATATAAACCGCTGCAGAAGGAACTTACCATAAAGATGACGATAAGGACCAAGCAGAGTCCTATAATAATGAGGAAAGGAATTAAGTAGTATTCCAGTGGGAGGCTGTAACTGGGAAGTAATAGTAAATGGCCACTGTAAAAAAAAACATACATAAAAATTATGTCAAGTGAAGAAATGATACACAGCAGGAAAATGTGGCAAGTACTAATAAGGTAATTTATTTGTAAAACTACTTATTGATACAGAAACTGTTACAACCAATAACACTGAAATACCATCATAATACAGCAGAGATTAAGGCATGCATGCAAAGACACTGGTAGAAAAAAATAAGCAGTGATGAAGCCCCAAGTGTAGCATTATTACTTTTACATTGTGTGTGCATTAATCCCTTACATTAAGACACTGTATGCATGATCAGATACTCATTCTAAACGGGTCTATATCATATCATCGAACTCTGAAAAGTCTGAATACCAAAACATAGAACCGCAAACACCAAAACGTGATAACTCCTAAAACTAAATAGTACGAAAAACAAAACTCCGAAAAGCAATGGTCGGCCACCTTCACATTCGTACGATAACGTAACAACAAAGTAACACTATTACTAATGTGGGGTGGGCTTCACCCCCCCACACCCTCCTCCTTAAATATACCAACTCCGAGATCGCACCACAGTGGAGACTTCATGCACATGCATGCTTGGGCCAACTATAACCATTCGAAGTTTTGATCTTCGTAGTTTTGAATTTTCGGAGTTCTTCCTTTTTGGAGTTTGTGGTTTGATGTTTTGGTATTCGGATTTATCACACTTCGATATTATGACATAAACCCTTCTAAACAATATCTAGTTGTAGCTTTATTGAAGTACCTAGCAGGACACCTTTGTTACAACGGCTTATGGCCAACAGCTTGACTGTCTAGCTTCACATCCCCAGACCTTAATTGTTCCAGTGCTAGACTCTGATTGTTCCAGTGCTGGATAACTAAAGGGTACTCTGGTGTGGTGTCATTCTCACTGCTTGACTGGGGGCTTTTTCTTTATACCATAAATCCCTTCTGCTCGTAGTTGATGTGCTCACTACTGTAACAAGGTGTGCAGTTTTGGACTGAGGGCATTTGGATGCTTCCACATATGCTCCAGTTCCAGCTCACCAGAACTGTTGTTTGGCTTTCTAAGCCAATGCGGCAGTCCCTTATCTCCTGTTGCATCTGGCCACAACTGAGTAAAACTAGAATTTCAAACCTTACTACCTTCCACCCCCTTGATGAGTGAACTTGACATTAGCTGTTCACCCCCACCTTCCCGGCTGACTCCTCCAGTACCCAGGTTGTTAACTGATATATGGTCACCTGGGTAATTCCCAGGTCTTTATTGTTTAATCCTACAGATTTTTTTTTATTTACTAAACAAGAAGGATATGTCATTTACAAGATGACTGTATTTGTAACTGGTCACCATTCAATGGCATGTTTGATGATGCTTGAAGACTTGCTGCAGATTGCTGTAGTTAACTTAGTGGTTCACTATGTTGTTTTTGTTTGTCTTTTCAGCTTTTCCCTGTTAGGGGTCGTCACAGCGGAACTCCAGTCCACTAATGATTGGCAGTTGATTTTTATGGTGCTGAGTTGCCAGCCCGATGCCCAACCTTCAGCGAAGGCACACCCATTCACACATGTCTTTCGGAGGCCACTCGACTGCTGGGAGGACATGCAGACTCTACAGAGAATGTATTCCAGCTGAGAATCTAACAGGAGAACCTCTTGCTGTGAGGCAACAATGCTGCCGCTGTACCACCATGGCTTTTAACTTAGTGGTTCACGATCAGGTCTCTTCTTCATAACCAATTTATTTGTTTGAAACTTGGATGGTAAGAAATTTACCTCATGAGCTTGACTCTTGGCACTGATACTGAGAACATGCAGAGTTATGACTACTAACCTGATCATAAGTCTTTGTAGTGTTTGAAGCTTTATCTGCTCCATTTTGTGCCAGTTATAGAAAAAAGTTGCAATAGCACTGTTTAAACGTGTGGCAGAGTGAAGTTCTAATACATTTTAAAAGCCGTTTTGACCCTCTGCAGCTGCTGTTTGCCAGCAGGCACTGCTGCTCTTGGTCGCTAGCATCAGACCCACTCTTAACAGCAGTTAGGTGTGTTTAACAACTAAGCACTATTAAGATTGGGTCGTGGGATAAGGATGTGCTTAACAATTTCATCTTCATCCTAATTTTGGAGGACAATCGTGGCTCTCTATGCACTATAATATCATAACTGTCAATAGGCTGATATTATTTGATGCATATGATCATCACATATTTTGACTCCATATGGACCTTAAGGAACAGGCTCCAAGTTATCTGTAATTTTCAGCAATTGTATCTGAAACAGCGTCATGAAAATCTAGCATGTGATAGCATTATGGTAAATTAATAAGAGCAGAGGCTGTTGTGTTTATTAATGCCCTCATAATGGTAGTTACCAGCACAACAGTTTTCTAATAGGCATATAATTAATACGCACTTAATGAGAAGCATAATATTAGCAGCATTTACAAATACAGGTGCCAGACGCACTTCTATCTGAAAACAATAATACTTAGTATGTCTCCAGTTTAAATATATATGAAAGGTACCATTCTGCATACACTTGTTAGTTTAATTGAGAATTATCCTTGTTTAAGACATGAAAAGTAGACTGCTAAGCTATACTGACTCATACTGTATTTTTCCTTTTTTAGTCAACTGTTCTATAACCTTATAAAAATGGGAAACAAACAATGAATGCACAGGGGGTGCTCAGCATGAGACAAAAAGCACAGAGTCAACTACTCTGTGACAAGAAGCAGGGTTACATAATATGAGCAGGATACCAAAGTAAAAAAAAAGCGTATTAAAATTATTCAGCTTGCATTCATTTTCATTGCACTAACATAGATAAAATAACTTGGAACAATGCAGTCTACAGAACACGAGTCATTAAATATAAGTTTATAACTACAAAGAATGAGGAACAACAGACACTAACTTTGTAACTATGAATAATACGGTACAATAGAAACAATATCTCTGTAAGTTGTTTTAATTGCAAATTGTCCGAAAAAAAGATCATGGTGGAGGTAATATGAACTGCCTGGTTTCCTAGTAGTGCTAATTCTGAAGACTTTCTCTTGCACCGTCATAAAAAAGGACGTTGTCACACCTATTGGGCAAGAACATTGCTGCATACTGACTGCGGTAGTAGAAGTAACTGCATTTTGGTCAAATTTCACCACCACAGCCCGTCATTATTACACAGCACCACCATCTGGGGGTGAAGCAGTGCACACACTAACCTGGATTCTGCTAATAATGGTTGAAAGTACACCCTTTTTCTGTTTCTTACACAGGTAGGCTTCTGCATTTATACCCAACCTCTCAACCTACATTTGACTTTTTTGACCACTTCATATAACCTTGTTATTACCTTTTCTAGTAACAAAAATATACCTCTCAACCTGCAGACACTGAAAATAGGAACAAAGGCCCTTGAAAAGTAGGAACATCTAGCTAAAAATCTGAACATCTAATTAGCATAAAATTTGAGTACCAAATTGCACATGACTCTTCCTCCTTCCAGTAAAAATGTGAGCTACTCAGGGACACGTTTAAAAATAGATCATCAAAATTAATGGAAAAATCTAAACACATTTAAAGAGATAATGCAAAATCTGTAGACTTTAATGAACTATATTGCAAAATTCTATCAACCAAGGTCATTTATATCTGCTTAAGAAAAAAGGAAGATCTCAGATGTATGTCTTCTTTCTTTAAAGTATTGCTGCTACTAGTGCTTTGGTCATGTAGCTTTTTACTGTGTACTAGACGGTTGGAAAAAAATCACACATGATGAAGGGGATTCAAAAAACTGTCTGGAGGTGTAAATCAAGCCTGAAAAGAGGAACATACCACCGAAAATAAAGATATCCTGTGCAGTGGTAATTTGAAAAATACCAAACAGGGATCCTAAGCTGAAGTAAGCCACATAACCAACAAAAAGCTTAAGAACTGAACCACCAGGAAGCACAGCAGAGTTCAGCAAAATTGCCAGTTGGATAAATTCAGGATAAATCCAGGCACAGATGTGATAGTTGTAATAAATCCAGGCACAGGAACCAGAAAATCAATACTCAAGTTTAATAAAACAATAAAAACACAATTAATTTAAGTGTTTTTGTCCAAGACAATCAAGGACTTTATCAGAATCCCAAGGCAATCAAGGACTTCATCAGAATACTTGAGGATTCAAAAAACAAAGAACCAACCGCAGAGCATCCACTTCACTCCTGACACAACATACAGATCTATGGATCTCCTGAGACAAAAAAGTTAACTTCTTGAATCATTACAAAACATAGCATACACAGCAGCCATCCAATATCACAGAGACACAACTTAGAAGAAGCAGTTTAGCTCTTTGTAATATTAATATAACAGAGAAACAAGTTATGTCATATGTTATTTTAAAGAAACAACTGGCCGTGAACAGGGAGGGGGAGACCTACTGGCACACTGTAGATTAAAAAGCATGTTAAGGAATGCTGAAGTTACAGATGACTACACACTTCAGTAACACATCATAAAGGTATCCACCTCTCATTTAAACATGACCACTGAGCCCACAGTCACACTATAAGAAATGATGACATCAACCAGAAAATTTGCATATTCCGTTTGTTTTATCCTTATAAAAAGCTACCTATTCAATTTTCTAATAAATCTGAACAATGTAAATTTTCATTTGACTCCATTTTTCTTGGGAGCACAGAAGAAAGAACCATTCTGAGAGCAGTTTAGTACAGACAGCTAAGGCTATGAGCTGCTTACAGACTTAATTTTGTACTCCTGAGTTTGATTTTCCTCAGTCCTCAACTGAAGTTGTGTGACTGAGCAAGTCAGATAAAAGACAGCGCAAATAGGTTACCTCAGCATTCAGACTTTTAATGCCTAGTAAGTTTACTAACTAACTTCTTCTTCTGGATTTTTCCCGGTTAAGGGTCGCCACAGCAGATCACCTTTTCCGCTCATGATTGGCAGTGGAGTTTTACAGTGTCGAGTTGCCAGCCTGGCACCCAACCTTCCACAGAAGGCACACACATGCACACACACACATCTAGGGCCAATTTAGTGTCCAATCCACCTACAGCATGCCTTTTCTTTGGGATGTGGGAGGAAACCCAAGCACCTGGAGGAAACCCACGCGACCACAGGGAGGACATGCAGACTCCACACAGAAGGCACCGCAGCCAAGGATCGAACTGGAGAACCTCTTGCTGTGAGGCAGCAATGCTAACCACTGCACCACCATGGCTGCCCAAGTTTACTAGCTGACAACTGAATAAAAAGTTTACTAGTTAACAACTGAATAAAATGAAATTAAAAACAAGATTAATTAATTCTCAGAGAAAGCGTCAGTTAAGTGCACAACATAGTTCATACATGTGATTTTACCCCACAGTTTGTAACAAATATAGTTACAATTACGTGGAACTCATGTTTACAGATTCCTGCCTCATTTCTTGACCAAGAGAATATTTTCTCTTGAACTGCCTAGACACATTACGGCCCTGTTAAATTTAATTCTGGAGGCTGCCAAAAAAGCAATTACTAGAAAACGGAAATCAAAGTTTAAACCAACCACATTTAAAATAGCGAATATTGTAAAAGAGATAAAAGAACTGGAAATGGGATCTTTAGAAAAGGGCAGGATCCTATTATATAGAAAGAAATGGAAACTGTAGGAACAATAATACATACAGAACAATGTTTTGGAAGAGGAATGAGGTTTAAGGGAAGGTAGCAATTGACTGATTTATGTCATTTTGGATTGATTTTATTGTACAAAACAATACATGTGATGTATAATGTCCATGACTGTGAATGAGTTAATATGATTTGTTTTCTTTAATATAAATGTAAGTTTGCCTACGTCACAAGTGATAATTCAATAAAGGTTTAAAATAAGAAAATATTTTCTCCCAATTTAAAATCCATGTTCGCTGTTAAATCTAGAACAGAGCAAAATGTTTTTAAATTCAGAATTATCAGTCTGTGCAGATCTGCTGTGTTAGATATACAAACCTGTCTTTTAAGATGAATGTTATGGTCTTTTTGTACAATCTTTCTCTTCAAAACTTGCCTAACAGCTGGACCTCTTAACTGTATACAAGTTTGTTACAAAAGTTTATTTTTAAGAGCCCACATTATCAAGCTTCTCCTTATCAAACTTTTCAAAGTTGACAGTCCTTATTCAGCTACTTTTCCCTCGATGACATTTTACCTTGTAATACCAGTTCCATCTTATAAGCACGTGTTAACTTTAACTTCATGTAAAAGACACCCAGTTCTAAATAAAGTTCCGCCACTCAATTAATAAATCAGGCTATAATATCCCAACAGGGGCATTTAAACTGCCCAAAGCCCTCCTTGGTATCTTATTCTGTTCTAAATTAAGTCAAGCAAATTATTAATAATATGGTTTTCTATAAGAAATAAACTTTCTTCCAAGTCCTACAAAAGTCCACTCACTTTAATTACGTCTGATCAAGTTGATCACTGTAGTTCTACTGGATTTTAGCTGGAAAGAGTCATCATGTGCCATTAGTGAAGGACAGCCGCAGTGGTACAGTGGTAGCATTGTTGCCTCACAGCAAGAGGTTCTCCTGTTCGATTCTCAGCTCGAGTGCCTTCTGTGTGGAGTCTGCATGTCCTCCCCGTGGTCAAGTGGCCTCCGAAAGACATGTGTGAATGGGCATGCCTTTGCTGAAGGTTGGGCTGGCAACTCTGCACCACAAAAATCTACTGCCAATCATTAGCGGACCAGAGTTCTGCTGTGGCGACCTCTAACCGGGAAAAGCCGAAAAGACAAACAACAACCACTGTTCTGAAAATATCTGAATACAAGATCCACATTAGGACTAGTAGTAGCAAAACAAACCACACTGGCTCAGTGCTACCTTGCTAAAGTAAGTTTAAACAAAATTGGTAATCTTAACACATTGAAGCAAAACAAACCCAGAGCAGAAACTAAGCTATACAAGCAGGAACCAGGAAAGACAGGTAAAAATAAACAGCAGATGAACCATTGCTATGGGAAATGTTTATTATAAAAAAAAAAAAAACAATTTTGTTTCATGTCATGAAGGAGTTTATATACATATACAGACTGATAAGGACAATCAAATGAATGCAGTTAAAAATGTATTCATAGTGAAAGAAGAAGAAGAAATAAAAAGAAAGTATATGATCACTGCTGCAATAGCCTAAGCTACATGGGTTATATCCTGCAAAACTTCCAAAGCTTCAGGGCACCTTCCTCATGTCTAAACTGTTAGGCAGCTTGAGCTGAACTGACTAAAAAGACAGGTTTGGGCACCAAACCCTTCGGAGCTTTCATGCCAACAGAGAAAGGGATGCCGAGCCATGAAAGGACAATGCAAGAAACAACAAAATATAAAAGTCCATGTCCTGGCAATAACAACACATCAAGAAATAAGGGGGATGGAGAGGCTACTGCAGCAGTGATCATTCGAACATCTACTGTTATGGTAAGTTCAACTTACACAACTGTACTATGTTGGTCATATGGACCTGCTTGGGAGATAGGTATGTATCCCAGAGACTACCCTGTCTATGGAACAGGCTCCCCATCCATATGAAGCAGAGTTCCCTAATCCAATTTAAGTGCAACTTGGACAACTGGATGGGAAACCGGAAATTCATCCCTGGTTTGGCACCTATGTCTCTGATGCAAACAGGTAACCTGTAAATGGTTAATCTACCAGGCCCATGCTTACACTTATCAAGGGTATCAAAACTAGTCAGAGATTTGAGATGCATGGCTAGGCTTAAAAAGGCCCTTGTGGTCATTAGCCTAGTAGACACCTATGAACCTATCACTGCTGCTGTAGCCTTAACTATATGGGTAGATTACCACAGCTAAATACATATGGGAGGTGGTAAGAGAAGTGTCCAGGAGTCCCTGGAGACTGGTCTTAGCATAGTCTGATCTATGAGAAGGAATCAAGCTTATAATGATGTGATTGGATGGGAAATGGGAAATTCACCCCGGGGATCACTTCTGCGGCTCTGCTCGACAGGGGCACAGGAAAATAATTCTCTTGGGTGGTGAAAGCCAGGGTACATTTTTTGGCTAGACTTGTATGGGCCCTAGGCCCGATAGCCGAGTACCTACCTATGAACCTAAAGGTATGTACAGAAGTCCAAGTAGCAAGTTCTGGAATACTTCTAGAATCCATCCCTTTCCAAAAAGCCATAGATGAACCCAAGGCCCCAATAGGGTGGCCTAGACCATGCCTGGAATAGTGTTGTTGTGGTGAGTACAACAAAAGGTTATAATCTTAGGCAACAACTTAAAAATAGTCTGCTTTGACACAGGTTATCCCTTCCTCTTATCTTCACAAGAAATGAACAACTGAGAGGAAGTTCTGAATGATTTAGTTCTTTCAAGATAGTAATTCAGTTGTCTGTGGACATCCAAGGTATGGAGTATCCTTTCTCCCTCATTTTTAGGTTCAGGGGGAAAAAACAGGAAGATAGATAGTTTGGCTTAAAGTAAACTTGAATACTACTTTAGGAATGAAAGAATGATTAGTTAGAAAAGAAACCCTGTTCCTGTGGAAAATTAAGTAGGGTTGACTCACCATGACAGGTTGTGACTCATTTACCATTCTTGCAGAGGTCAGAACAATAAGTAAAACGGTTTTCCAAGGTAAGAATCTGAAGACAGACAGATTAGTTGATTTAAATGGTGCAAATGCTAGTTTCTCTAACACAAAATGAAAATCAAAAAGAGCGACCACCTGTTTTCTAGGAGGCCTCGTATATAAAAATGCCCTTCAAAAATATTTTAATATGAGAATGCATTGAAAGAGGGGGATACATGGGCAGATGTGCTAAAATAGCCAATAAATGAACTTTGATGAAGGAGTAAAAAGGCCATAGTACAATAACCCACACACAAATATTGTAAAACCAGAGAGAAACTAGCCGTGAATGGGTGCTAGTTATGTTGTTGGCATCAACTAGAAACCCTTTTTGATTGGCTAATACATGATTTTCTAGTATCCCTGCCAACATTAGTACCTGCTGCACTTCCTCAGTAAACAGGTGCCTAAAAGGAATTAAGACTCTATCATCCAGGCAGTCAACTGAAGTTGACTGGTGTTGGTGCATCAAACACCCCTGATCTTGTGTGAGTAGACCCAGTCTGTGAGTAAGCTTGTGGTAGTTGCCCCTGGCCATTTCCAAAAGAAGGAAGAACCACTGTTGCCTGAGACAGAAAGGAGTCACTAGAATGATCTTGGGGGATTCCTTCTGAATCTTCCGAAGGACCCTGGATATCAGTGAAAAAGTTTTAGCAATTTTAAGAAGCCACACAGATATAAAAAAATTAAAGCAGAATTCAGCACAATCCACATCTCTTTGCATGTACAGTCCAAATGCCAACAGCAGCGTAACAAACTATACTAATAAGAGCTTAGTAAATATGAAGCACAGAAGTAAATGCCACTGTGGCACATACAAAAATCATGACCCAAAGGAGAAGCAGCTAAAATATACATTCTAACACTTCAGTATATTATATACGTATGTACATATACTGCACAAAAAAAGTTTAGTTTGCATTGCCACACTATTTGTACCTGAAGTTTACATTGTCTTCACAGCTTCTTATAACACTGAAGTTTACATTGTCTTCACAGCTTCTTATAACACTGTGTTTTAATAATCAGGCCTAGTTTACAGCAATTGGAGGCTGGATGACTCATGTGTACTTTGGATGTTTCTGCATTGTACACTAGTATCCCTCATTGGGCAAGCTTGGAGGCTCTTGAGTACTGGCTTACAAAGACCGAGCTATACCCACTAGGCTTTAACACATTTTTGGTCTGTTTAACAGAACATGTTTTAACTAAAAATATGTTTTATTTCCAGGAATCATGTTACTTACAACTTAAAGGCACCGCTATGGGAGCCTCCTTTGCCCCCATATATGCCGATCTCTTCATGGCCTACATTGAAGAACAGCTCATTTATGATCAGGCCCATAACATCTATTTGGAAGAGATCGACATATGGAGGAGATACTTTGATGATTGCTGGCTGGTATGGAGATCTGACAGTATTTACCTAAAGGAGTTTGTTGAATACCTTAATCAGAATAAGAGGGGGATTGAGTTTACGGTCTCCTTTGATACCAATTGCATCACATTTCTTTATGTATTAGTAACATGCAATATTGACCATACTCTTTCCACTGAAGTTTATAGAAAACATCCACAATTTAACTCCTTTCTCCATGCCACCAGCTTTCATCCATCTCATATATGCAGAAACATTCCTAAGCCACAATTTCTAAGAACCAAAAGGATTTGTTCAGATGTTAACACCCATCATATATATGAGGAAGATCATGTTGATAGATTTAAACAGAGAGGGTACAAAACAGGGGGCATATACCGAGCCAAACATTGGGCATCTGAACATGACAGGTCTGGGTTACTACAATATAAAGATAAACTAGTGCAACAGAATCCTCTGATTAGACTTATTACCACTTATGGGAGGAACACAGATGTCCTTAACAATATTGTATGCAGACACTGGAACATTCTTCTAGCCGATGCTCGGCTTAGGGACATTGTCGATGAGACATGACATTTTTCTTTTAGGAAAGGAAAAAATTTAGGCTCACACATGAGCCACTACAAACGTACTGGCACCCCAGATACATACTCCACACAAACAACCATAGAGGATAGAGCTCTACAAGGATGTTTTCCATGTGGACACTGTAGACATTGCAAAAGTATCTTCAAAACCAGGGAATTCTCAAGCAAGAACAGAGGCCAAATATTTAACATTAATTTTTTTGTGAATTGTCAGTCAGAATGGCTTATATATTTGGCTACATGCAGTTGTTCTGCTTTCTATGTTGGCCAGACCTCTAGACCATTCAAGTTTAGAATTTCGGAGCACCTAAGTGATGTCAGGACCAGGAGATTAAGCAATGCACTATACAAACACACAGAGAAACACCCTAAGGCCAATTTTCATTTTACCATCATAGATAAAATTCAGGACAATATTAAGAACAAATCAGGTTGGCACCAATTACTTAATAACAAAGAGAAAAAATGGATTGTTAAACTAGGGGCACTATTTCCTCCAGGACTGAATGAATATTTTTAACATTTTTACACCTTTATAAAAGTGTAATTTCTTACATAACCTCCAGATGGACCAATTACTATATAAAGGGGAAAGTTTTTTTAAGCATTCTGATACACTGATGAAGGCTTTAGGGCGGCCACGGTGGTGCAGTGGTTAGCATTGCTGCCTCACAGCAAGAGGTTCTCCGGTTCGATCCTCGGCTGGGGTGCCTTCTGTGCGGAGTCTGCATGTCCTCCCTGTGGTCGAGTGGGTTTCCTCCGGGTGCTCCGGTTTCCTCCCACATCCCAAAGACATGCTGCAGGTGGATTGGACACTCTAAAATTGGCCCTAGGTGTGCATGTGAGTGTGCCTTCTGTGGAAGGTTGGGCGCCGGGCTGGCAACTCGACACCGTAAAACTCCACTGCCATTCAATGTGCGGACAAGGTGATCCGCTGTGGCGACCCCTAACTGGGAAAAAGCCGAAAGAAGAAGAAGAAGATACACTGATGAAGGCTTTATCTCATATACACAAGCTACAGGGTTTCGCTACACGGTTTGATTCTTACCTTTGGGATACGAAATTTGACTAGGCTTAAAATGGCCTACAAGGTCAGATATCATGGTACTAACCGATGAACTTGCACACACACACACACACACACACACACACACACACATATGACTCTTTTGTTACTGTGCAAAACAAACCACGATAGGTATATGTCCAATTTGCATGCTGGTTATCAATAAAGGAAGTGTTTGAGCTAAACTTGGCTTCATTTTAACTGTAACATGTTTTATAAAAAAAACAATAATAATCCTAAATATCAAATCCAGTAAGTGTTTGTATACAGCATTACATACACCCATACTATTTTATGGTACTCTCCAGCTGCTTAAACACTAAACGAAGAAGAAACGTTTCCAGTAACAGTACACCAACCTCTGGCTCAGACATACAAAATAATACTTTGGGAAGCACAATTTGTTGTTCTGCAGATATGCAGTAATCATGATTATTTCAAGGTACTCTAATGGAGACTTCTAGAAGCCTGTTAAGAATACAGAATACAGGGAGGCCCCATTTTTGACTGATTTTTCTCCTTAGTTTACCCAGGCAACAAATGGACTTTTAGTAATAGGCAACATGTGCTAAATATTTAGCACTGGCCCTGACCATAGTTTTCAAGTGTCCAGATTTTTGCAGAAGGTCCAGACTTTCACCTCATAACAATTGTGGTTTTCTAGCAAATCAGTGAGAACTGAACTCATTAAATAATGACATTCATTTTTGAATTTCAGATTTCATTTCCTTCAGAAAATTCACACAATACAAATCCCGTTATTCTACGAACTTTCTAAGTTTAAACTTTAGAAGAACAATATTTAAAACCTTTCCCTATTTTGGGTCTTTGACCCCCATTATTTTAGGCTTTGTCCAGATTTCTTGGGAAAAGAGGTTGTGAGATACTCCTTGAAACTGCTTTCAAGAAAGACAGACATATGTTATCTTTTTCAGTGACCAAGAATAGACTAGTAATGTAAATTAGGAGGGTGTGAGTGGCACTCCCTCACACTGGGGATGCAGAGGAGCCTGCCTTCCCCACTAACACACATATTTCAGTGGGACTGATCATCAAGAGGTTAATTTTCCATGAAAGGATTTACATGGTCCTTGTTTTAAAACTAAGATCATACATTAAAATTATGTTTGGCTTTGCCGCACTGCTGCCTATCAAGTAGTGTAGCTGCATTGTTTGTTTTCTTGCTCTAAATGTCCTGGCAACCCCTTCAGTAGTTTGTCTATGTATGCACAAGCACTTAAATAACACCAAAAATAAAACATTTCCCCAAACAATCCCTTCAGTAGCTTATCCAAGTATGCATAAGCACTCAGATGACAACAGAATTAAACAGTTTGCCCAACAACCTCCAGTAATTTGTCCATGTATGCACAAGCACTAAAATGAAACATTTCCCCCAAGATCCCTTCAGTACTTTGTCCATTTATACACAAACACTTCAATGACAACAAAATTAAACATTTCTCTCAAAGTTCCCTTCAGTAGTTTGCCCATGTATGCACAAGTACTGAAATTATACCAAAATGAATCATCTACCCCAAGATCCCTTCAGTAGTTTATACATGCATGCACAAGCACCAAAATGAAACATTTCCCCTAACAAAAACTTCAGCAGTCTGTCCAAGTTTGCACAAGTGCCAAAATGAAATGTTTCCCCTAACTACCACTTCAGCAGTCTCTCCAAGTTTGCACAAGCAACAAAATGAAACGTTTCCTCCAAAGACCCATTCAGCAGTTTGTCTAAGTATGCATATACTAGTAAGTAATGCTACTTACTGGAGAAACTTGTTTTTCTCTGCCCTAGTATCTCTCCCTAATACACATATGTATTCATAGCGAGCTAAGGGATACAGAGTTTTTGAAACCTAAATTACTCACTGTGAGCACCAATGAGATAGCCAAAGGCACTCTCTTTCAAGCACATTGGCACTGTTCTCCCCACCTGTACAGTCAATCAGAGGTCTTTTGGGGGTAGCGCCCAAACAAGATTATGTAAGCAGGGGCGGGAGGCACACAGGAGCATCTTGGAAGTCTTTTTAGGATGTATGCATTGCCATTTCCCTTATTTTATGTCAGCAAATTGCAACCCGGACAACACAGTGCCCGGGGTGATTGCCCCGATCAAACTTTAGTTATGTTACTGCCTTAACATATGAGCCTTGACAATTCAAAATTCTGAAAATCAAAGTTGCAGAAGCATACAATTTTCACATACTTATCAGTAAGCTTTCCTTCCTTGTAAGAAAGAGTATTACTGGAATTAACCAAATATTTAGCAGTAGTAGGATTAACTTCAGCTATAGCTGCTGGGTCAGGTTTGGGAAGATTGTATGAAAACTTAAAAAGAATGAGAAAGTTTATACATCCTATTTACCTTTTAGAGGCTGTTGGCTGACTACCAGGAAAATTGCAGACAATAACACACACACATGCACACATCCTCCAAAGCTGACAGAACTGGAGGAATGGGTGAAGGTTCTCAAAATACCTTCTGAAACAACTCATAATATACTGCGGGACTAAGAAACCTTAGTGTTCTCCCACTGAAAACACTGGGACATTCTCAGAGAAAGATAAACCCCAAGAGGAAGAATCAGAAATTGAGGTCTCCTCGGAGTCTGAATCAGAAATCTGAGGAGAAAACCCTGTATCTGTTCTTTCACCTTCCTGTACAGATTTAGAATCATGAATCTCTCCAGGAAAAGCGGTATCATTCTTTCTTTTTCCAGAAACTATTTTTTTAAGATGTATCACTAGCTTGAATTAAACTCTGAGCCAGACCCAGTAAATTACTCCTGTCCAAAGAAATTTGAGGAGTAGAAGATACATGTTTAGTTTTTTGTTTCTTATTGACAGGAGTGATGGGGCCAACAGTGTTATTACTGGCAGCAGCAGCTTCCCCAGGGATGGGCACAACACTGACAAAACAGGGAAGCCTTCCCTGTTCCCTCTCCTAGGACCAACAAAGAGTTGTTCTACCTTGTTGACAGTGGGGACCTCAACAGCCACAGTGGATTACTAACCCCCGGTTAAGGGATATGAGGTAAAAGATGAGTGGTCTGAGGCACAACTAGTGGCCACAGCAGGGAAACCCACCTGCACCTGAGGCAAATTTCTAGCCTGCTGTAGTAGCAAAGGCTGCTTGCTTAATTTTTTCTTTTGGTGGCTGAAAGAAAGACTGACTGTGGGGCTGACATTTTGTTCTATGGTCAAGCTGAAAAAGGTGCCCGTTTCCTGGGGAAACAAGCAAAAGCTGGTAAAATTTTAAAGTCTTTAAAAGCCACACTTTGCCAGCCCAAAAAGTAAAATAAACACAATTTCTCCAGAGAGAAAAAGGTTTTTAAATACATTAAACAACTTTTAAACTGACAGGAAAAAAGGAGAGCTTGCATTTAAAGGTAGAATACAGTCTTGTGACAGCCCTTTAAAACACAAACTCGTGTATTTAAAATAAATGATGACATAAATATTTCATTGACTGATACAGGGGAGGCTATGCCTGGATGATCAATATTGAGACATGACAGGCAATACCTTACAGGCCAGCTTAAATTACTCTTCAGTTCTTCCTGTAATATTACCTTCACTATTATTTTCAGGGTTAAAAGTAACTAGCTAAAGGTTCTACTAATCTTATTTGAGAAGCTCTGAAATTGGGGTTCAGTATCCTCTTAGCGTGTTCTGTATCAGACTGAAACCTCAATAAGGTAAATAATTTTGCAGGCATAGGGCTGAAACAAATACTTTAGACTTGAAATAAGTTATAAACCAAGAACTACTAGCCATCCCTTATCTGAGGAGGAGAAGAAAGATTTAGTCAGCTGACAGGATATGAGCAACTCCATTATGTAAGAGGAACACATACCATATAAGGCTTATTGAAAATAAAAAGGCAAGGGCAACAACCGTGCACCATGACCATTGGTTGCTTGTCTCAGCATTCTGCATCACTTGCATGGGACCAGGTTCACAGATGTTCAAGCTAAAGTAAAAGACATTATAGTAATTCTTTTGCATTGTAGTCAATGAAGGCAGACTTACAGACCTCGGCAAGTTTCTAAGTAACTGCTGATCACCAAAAATTACCTCCAAACTGTGATCTCTGAATCCCAGTTAACTCTAAACTCCTTGCACACATTATAAATGTATCTGTAGCATCAGAATTAGTGCTCTTAGCTTTAAAACATGCAAACCTCATTACTCAACCAATAGGTAAGCAGCACTATGCCTGACAAAACTTTTACTATGTCACGTGTGAAGTTAGTATTCTTTTATGAATGCTAAAGTTAATGGGTAAGTAAGTAAGTTATGCAGTCTTGCACTTACAATAAAACTTCTTTGTGTAAGCATCATTGGTCTATTATCTCTTCATTTCTTCATCTTTATAAGGTATTCTCTATGACCGTGAGCTGACATCTTTTTTAATTCCTCCACAATTCACATCATCAAATAATGCAGAAGATATTGACTGCTTTATACACATACACAACATGGAGTCAGAATAAATGGGTCACAGTTTCAGAAGTATTAGGTTTGGTGCTGGAAACTGTGTTTAACACTGTTGTTTGTCCTTCTGACCTAAGGAAATCACCATAGTACAATGTGCTTTCTACAGATTCACATCCATGGGGATTAGAAGACTAACAGCAACACTGAAGCTTTCAATAAAGGAACTCTGGTATAATTCTCATTTTTTATTTTTCTGATACTTTAACCAAATTATTTCTTACAAAGTCTCAAATCTTTCTTCCACAATGTTTACTTAATTTTCTGAATCTGCTGAACCACCAGTGTATTTCAACATTTCTTCATGTCTCTTAAGCCACATGTGAACCTCTCTAAACACTAGAAATTGTGGAGTCAGCATTTTGAGCTGCATCTCACTGCATAAGGACATAGAACAAAAATGGGTGTGCAACATTCCTTAGTATGGCAGGTGTAGAAGACATCAAGATGCTTAACACATTTACCTTTGGAAAGTAGAACAGGGACAACAGTTCTGAACATATTAAAAATGCAAGATAATTAAACCATTTATTTATTACTAGAAATCATAGGGTTTCATAAGTCAATAGATGTTTATGTGACAGAGACCACAGGACTGTGGGTTTGGTAACTTTACTTCACTGATCATACAGAGAATTGTACAAGGAAACAGAAGTGATCCACTAAGAGGAAAATATTAACAGATACAGATCTGACACTGGAAAAAAAAAAAACTGATGTACATAACATAACAAGCTTCCTAACATCCCGCTTAAAGCAAGAGAAAATCTTTGGAAGTGCACAAAATAAGTGATGCAACCCAAAAATAAAATGAAGCTTTTAATCTATTTAAAAACATTATAAAAGAAAAGTGGGAATGCCAACAACCGAGTGACAGCCAAAAGAGTACTGGGTAACAAACAAGCAGGCAGAGAGACCCACGCAATGTAAGCATTATAGCCAAGCATGAGAAAGCAAATTCCAAAACATTTAAATACTGTCATTAAACTTTGTGGGGTAGTAACCATTTTGACAGAGTAAGTAATAAATCGATAAAGTGACACAGCAAGATACTGATGTTTTAAAAGCAAAAGAACAGTGTAAAGCCAAAATGTTTACAAGTATGCAGCTGCATTCAGTTAATACAGTACATGCTTTACAGTATTCCAGCAGACTGTAATCAAAGTGATGAAAAACACAGATTCATTTAACGGTGTTACAGTAAAAAAATAACTGCTGGTTAGTAAAGCTGCTTATTAAAGGAAAACCAATTGCATTTAAGCTTGATATTGCTGTAGAGTTTAGCATACTGTCAGACTCTACTTTTAAGGTACTGAATTTAAATACTAAAGTACTCATGTCAATATGAATGCTTCTGTTATACTCAATTCACAAAATGAAACCTTTGAGTAACATCAGACTAAACTGTTAGTAGAAATGTTGACAATAATGACTATTTAGAGGCTGATCCTGAGAGAGTTCCTATAAGCTTCATTAAAACAATCAAATGCATGCATTGGGTAGGAATGTTTGTAACCCACTGTCTACAAGGTAAATGTCATATACAGATTCTCCCAGAAGCAGTACTAGTGAGTCATGCTGCATGATGATTATCAATTGTGCTCACAGCTGGAATAGAATAGGAAATGAAGTGAAAGTCATAGCCAAACATAAAGAACCAACTACATAGGTAAATAGCATGGTGAAAGTCATACAGCAGGAGACATTAACGCTATGCATAGATCCTGAATAAGGGGATTAAAACTGAGCTAAATTCAATATAAGCAACAGAAGTAGTAGCTGGTGCACTGTATACCAAAGTCTGACAAACAACAGAAATGGTGACTACTAGACCATATGTCAAAAGTTTCTCTGTTCTTGAAGCTAATCAAGATTTATGTCAGTATAAACTGGATAAGTCTGGTTCCAAGTTATGAACTTTTACTGCATTTTTAGGAAGATAAAGGTTCCACAGACTACCATTTAGGATGCTGTTAACCCTAGAAATGTTACAGAAAGCAGAAGTACCTATGATTGAAGAGACATATGATGTAATTTTAGTTTGGAGTGTTATAAAGAAGGAACACGATATATGTTTAGTAAAATAGTTGTAAAAACTGATGGTGAAAAGTTTGACCCTTAACAGGAATAAATATGAAATCTGGGCAATTCTCTAAAGTACGAGTCATGTTTTATCTGCAGAAGAGTTGAAACCCCATGTTAAGGTAAAAGTAAATGCTAACATGCGAAAATGTTACGATAAATCATCTCTTTTTTTTTTAACACTGCTTTATTACAACATCAACAAAGTACAGTTTGTACGACCCTTGTACACAGTGCACCATTTCCCATTGTGTTTGTCCTATTATTCCTTAACTTTCTTTATGATTATTTTCATTCTCAAGATTTCAGTTTACACATCAAGTATAATCTAATCCCAGAAGGTAGATTTCCTTCATTACCATAGTATTACCTCATAAAATGCAGCTCACTCATTCTATTCTCCTCACTGTAATACAGATTTAGATACTCTCTTACCTGGATTGTATGGCCTCCTATATTTCCTTCTCTTTTCCCTTACACATACCTTGTTCAATCACTCCACACCTCCACTACAAATTATATTTATTTACTGTGCCTATTGGATTAATTCCCATATTGCCCATTTTCTTTTATGTATTTTATTTGCCTGTTCTTCACTATTCCCTTCCTGTTGCTTGCAAACAATTCACTATTCTTACAACCCACTCTACACTCAGTCCATTATTTGTTTTCCACTTTGTTTTGTCCCCCTTTTTTTGCAACCATTAACAGTACTGTTATTAGTGCCTTTACCTGTACACTCTACTGAATGTCTTCAACCCAATTAGAGCTGGTCTCTCTCTCTCTCTCTTTCAATTCCCAGGAATAGACGAAGATCTTCTGAATTAGTTTTTGTAACTGATGCATAATCTACAACTTGATTCTGATCACATCTTCAATGGATATTGGTCACTCCCAGAAACAACACTGTGTAACTTTTTAGGGGCGCAGAAATACTTGTATAGACATTTCCCTGTGAAGATTTTAAACTTCCTTGAGTGTGTCAGTAGTCTATGGGTTCTGTAAAGTTCTATCCACATTTCCCTCATGATCTTTTTCCGACATCTGTCTCTCCTAGATTCTAACATTACTCTTTGCAAGCATGTTATACAATCTGCTTACCAATCTCTTGTTAATCACCTTTTCCATTCTAGTCTCTGTCACAATTTTGACTATATCTAGCATCACCATTTTCTCTTATTTCAGAGTCATACTTTCCCAGGACACAATATAACCTTCAATAATGGGTCTTCCTTCTGGTTTATATATTTCCATACATTCTGCTCAATCCAGTCTCCTCTCAATTTTTCTTATTAGTTCCTAATAATATACCTTTCTGTCTCTCACCTACCACCTTTTTATCAAAGTAGTGCTAACTGGAAATTTTTGTTATGCCAATCTAATGGGCCATAATTCAAATGTATGTATCTGATACTTCCACACCTTCAGTGCCTCTATTGGATTCGGTTTCACCTGCCTCTGACCATATAACCTTTATGACCATAGACTATATCTTCCTTGCTTAAGTGTCATCTACTTCCATACTGAGTAATATTTGTTGCTTTGAAGATAATATCCCAACCTAATTTGGGTTGTCCGTAGTACTCCTGCAAATGTGGAAGTGCTAATCCTCACTACTCCACTGGTGTTATCACCATTAGCCACTCTACTCTGGGCCTTTTATCATTGTAGATATACTTCATTATCCCTTTCCATAGTTTCCAAAACTTCCTTCCCAGGTCAAATATGATGGCCTGAGTTGCATACAAGCTCAAAGGGACAATAAATATGTTTATGGGTTGACTCCTCTGATCCATATCTATTGTAAGAACCTACCATCCTTTAATCATGCTAAAAATCCTATTATTAACCTCCTCCCAAGTTTCTTTTGGTGAGTTCACTGGGCTTTTTGCTAGCCATACTCCTAGATATTTTACCTTATTATGACCTTATAAGTAAGGAAGTTCCTAGACCAAGCTTAACGTAGGAACCTGACACATATTACCTTCATTTTTCTCTCATTTATCTTACAACCTGAGACTAGTGCAAACTGCTTTAAAATGGTAAATACTAATGGGATATCCTTCTCTGGCCTTGTAAGCTATAGGATGACATAACTAACAAACACTGCTAACTTTCTCTCTGTCTCGTTCCAATCCCATCCCCTTATTTCTGACTGCCTTATTTTTGTGCTAGTAGCTCTAGATATATAGAAAATAGTAGTGAGGATAATGGGTATCCTTGTCTAGTCCCTTTTTCAATAGTAATATCAGGAGATATTCTGACATTAAACTTTACCACTCCTCTTGTGCATTTATACATTTCATGGTACCATTCTTAAAAAGTTCAGTTGTAACACCATTTTATAAATTATTTCCAGCAAATAACCCTAGTGTACTCTGTCAAATACCTTTTCAATATCCAGTTCCACTAATGACAAACTTTTAATTTACACTTCAGCATCTTTATCTAGCATATGAATTTTTACTTTGTAATCAAATGTTTGCTTCCCCTTTATAATCCCCACATCGATCTGTGTTGATTACCTTTGGTAGACACCTTGATAACCTACTAGCCAATAGGGTTATAAATACTAGTCATGGTTAAGTACCAAAATTGATCAGTATGAACTAGGACTAGCTGGCTCCTTATCCTCCATTAATATCACTGTGTTTACTGTTTTCCTCCATAACCAGAGTATTATTTTTGTTGCAATATGGCACTGAACATCCTGCATCAAAAATGGAACCAGATTTTGCTTTGCTCTTTCCATATTTGTTTTGGGAGCCCATCGCACCCAAGCCACTTAGAGGAATAGATAAGGAAGAAAGCAATAGCTATTTCCTCAACTGATATAGGTTTCACCAGGTCCTCCTCCTCTTCTGAAGTTAATGGAGACATCTGTAGCCTTTTAAAAAGCTTCCAATCTTACTAACCCATCACCTTTTCTCTTTCTGTAATGCATATAATGTCTGGTAACACTCACTAAATATCTTTTCAATTTCTCCTGGTTGCTTACTTAGGTTTCCAGTTCTTGGGTCTTTTATCTACTATACCCCTTTTCACTTTCTGCTGCCTTAGCTTATCTGCTAACATATTTTTTGCCTTGAGTATATTCTCAAAATATAACGTTCTGAGAACTTTTTTCACTCTCAATTGATTCCATTATTCTTAAGCTCTCTTAGTTCTAGCCTCTCTCTCTCTCTTCAATTCCTTATTCCTTTCATGTAGCTCTTTTTTCACTAAATTTTATTCTTCATAAATCTACTCCTTTCTGCTCATTCTCTCTTCTTCTTTGTTTGTATTTCCCATCATATTTTGTCTTTACTTCCTTCCTGCCCATGACTGGGTTAATCTGATTTTTCTGTTTTTTTCTTTTATTTTGCCCCCCACCTGCCTCTGAAACCTTTCCCTTTTTTACTTACTTTTCAGCCATCCTACACTAAATCTCCAGTCTTTCTCCCTTTCTCCCACTCTTGACACTTTCAAGTCTACCCCAAATGGGGCAAGATTTGATAATATTATGGAATGGGTTTTCATATATTTTATTAGGTACTTGTGTTCCTTAGATCTATCTTACCTAGTCTTGACTAACACGCATGCTGCTATGAGTAAAAGGTAAAGACCTTCTTGTTTTACACACTTTCTCCAACATCCATTAATCCATATTCTTTTAAAATTCTTTCCAATAGCCTTCCTTCCATTGAAATCTTTTTTGCTTTAGGTTCCCCACTAACATTCATTAGTGAGATCAAATTCCAGTCTCCTGCCAATACCAGGATCATACTATCTCTGACATAATCTGCTTTCTCTCTCCATTTTTTGTTCTCAGTGGCACACACACACACACACACACACACATATATATATATACATATATATATATATATATATATATATATATATATATATATATATATATATATATATATATATATATATATAGGTCTACTTCTAGTCACTGAAATTACACTTTACCGAACATCAAATAACTGACCCCAATATCAGGAAAATGCAGTCCAATGAAAACTCACTATCATGAAATACACTTAACTGAAGTGCAAAACACTAAAATATATGCTGCAAACACATTTTGCAGGGGTGCACGCCCCCCGAACCCCCCCATGTGGGGGCTGTGCTCCCCACACCCACACTAATTATATATACTAACTCTGAAACTCTGAGATCACACTACAGTGGGGAAAAGGGTACATTTCCTTATCCTCACTGTACTACCATCTATATCATCAAGTTTCAGCTGCTTTACAGGTTCCACTCCTGTTATAACTTTAAATGATAAGGAAAAAAAAAACACACCTGTTCTTCTAAAGGATCCAGAACCACTGACCGTTGTTTGTTGAAGCATGGTCATAGTGAGTTTTTGTTGAACTGCACTTTTGCTATATTGATGTTGGCTTTTTGATGTTTGGTAACGAGAAGTAGACATATAAATACATATACAGTTAGCTATAAATATTTATTTGCAACTGTCAGTCTAGTACCTCTACAGTTTCCTTTAATTAGCACACAGCACCCCTGTTTGTTTTTTGTCCATGTATACATACCAGTGCTTCCATCCTTATCAGAGTTATCACTCCTCCTCTTCTCACCTTCAACTCTTCAGAAAGGTATTCGTCTTTGAATTTCTTCTTCTTCACTAACTGTTCATGCTCACTTTTTCTTAAATGAGTTTCCTGAAGCATGATTGCCCCCTGCCTGTGACTGTTTAACATAAGTCAAAATCCTCTGTATTTTAACTTTATCAGTGAGGCTAATGGCTATTAACATCTTATCTTAAAATTCTGAAGTACATCTGCGTTTTTGTTTCAGATTCTTATCCTGCAGTCTTGTTTCTTTTTTGACTACAGTGATGGAGGATTCTTCTATTGTCAACTTCTTTATTTTAATTTTATTGAATTGCCTGTTTTTCCTCAACATTCTCCTTCAACAATCTTACATAACAGATTTAAAACATAAACCTATTAAATATGGTTAAAACTATGTATATGTCTCCATCCTTTAAATTCCATCTCATCTTCTTTTTTTCATGAACAATTGCTCATTTATAGGACTTTATGCTTTTCTTCTTCTTGTTCCTGAGAACTTTGGTTAAGCATTGTAAAGATGAAACTGGAAGTTATAGAACTCAGATGGAACAACTTGATGCTAAAGTTAAAAGTTCAAATAGTTTTCCTTCGCTCAGTACACTGTATTCTGGTATTGCAGTGAAATATGTATGTTTAAGAGCATCTATAGTACAGAGAAAACTGGGTAAGCTTCGAAGGGATTTTGCAGCTTATTCTGGAGGGACAGCTTATTCCTTAAAACCCCCTGTTAAATCTACACAACAGAGTGGAGGTAGCAAAAACATTGCCACTTTAGTTCTGCCTTCTGACACTGCAACTTTAGATGGAGGTGAACCTGATGCTTCTCTTAATGTTGCTCTCAGTACAAGTGGTAATGCACTTCAGGATAATTTCCACCACCCCCCCATTACCTGTTGGTTCAGCAGGTCCTTTTTTAGTGCACCCTTTGAGGCAACAAAGGACACCGAAGTGGTCAGCCAAGAAACAAACAAAAGGCAAAGGAAGGGGGAAGAACAAGGGGAAAACAAAACTGAAGTATTGGATCTTAGTGGAATTCCTTTGGACCCAGTGCACATTCCTGTTCTACAAAAGGGGCTAACATTCATTCCAAGCAACTCAGTTAACATCACCAGGTTGCTTATTGATTTCAAGCTATATATAAGAAAGCTAAATTTACATTATGGATGATGTTTTACTGCCAGATCTACCACCTGATCATTTAAAGAAACAAAGCACATTTAATCATACAATTAATGGCACTCTTCAAGCATTCAGCAACATCTGTGAGGATTAGCTGATGGCCAATTTAGCTATAAGATCCAGATACTGCAATTTAAGTGCCACTGAAAGGACTGCCTTGAAAGATCCTTCTGGTAATAGAAATTTAAGGATTATGAAGGCAGACAAGGGTGGAATGTTGGTCTTTATGAATAATAATGATTACAACCATAAGATACAGAATATGCTTATTGATGAATCAAGTTACAGAGACGTTTCCAGGGATACCATTAAGAGGAGTTTTTCCATGGTTGATCATACGTTGTTTGACTTGTACAATCTTGACCAACTGGACATGGGCACCTACACCTATTTTCAAGTGGATTTTCCCACAATGGCACTTTTTTTGGGATACCAAAGGTCCATAAGGATAGGAACTGACCTCCTTTCAGGTCTATTGTAACAGCAGCACATTCAAAGACTGAGACAATTTCTACTTTTTTGGACTACATCTTAAACCCCATAGTAGAGACTTCACAATATAATTTAAGGGACTCCTGCCACCTTCTGGAGTTCCTGAAAGTTTTTTCATTAGTGACTTTAATTTTCATTTTGCTTCACTACATGTGGTCTCCCTGTATACTTGTATTCCACAGGAGGCTGGAGTAGAGTTTTTAAGGGAATACTTGACTGCTCATACCACTTTTGAGGTGGGCAAGAGTAATATGATTTGTTCCATTGTGGACTTGATTCTTGACAGTAAGTACTTTAGTTTTCTTGATAAACTCTACAAACAGACCTCGGAAGTAGCCATGGGGGCTTAGGCCACCCCTGTTTTTGCAAACTTGGTCAAGGCTATGTGGAGAGAGAAATTTCTGATGAAGCATCCTTTAGCGGAGAAAATCTTGTTCCACATGAAGTACATAAATTATCTTTTTTTCCTATAGTGTGGGACTCTGGATGAATTTAACTGATTTGTGGAATACATCAACAAGAGCACTGACTTTTTGTGGTTCACCATCAGTGGTTTTGGTGGTACCTTGAACTTTCTTGACCTAAGTGTTTCATATGACAACACATCTCATTCTTTTGTGAGTAAGGTCTTCTGCAGAGAGACTTTTGTTAACCAGTACCTTCACAAGGACAGTTTTCACCCCTCCCACATGAAAAGAGGGGTGACTAAAGGACAGATGATTAGACTCACTACAGATGAGTTCACATTCCTGCAAGAGTTGACTAAGCTAAAGGCTTTTTTCATTGACACGGGATATAATTCAGACTGGTTAGGTACCATTGAATATGAGGTTTTGGTGCTACAGACATCCAAAGCTTGTCCTATTTTGGACAAGAAACAATGAAAGATTTCTGCAAGTCAGGCCCCTGATGTTTTTTCTGACATCCATAAAGAAAGTTTTTGTTTTGCTTTTCCTATTCCAATTTGTAATGAGATGTGGTTGATCAAGAATATAATACAAGAAAACTGGAAGGTCATTTTGGGAAACACTGACTTGCATAAAGTCTTGGGTGACAAGCCCAGGTTCACCTTTAAGAAATCTGTTAATTTTAAATCTACGTTTGAACGTAATATTTTTTGTCCTGATGTTGTACCTACAAGAAAGGTCACCTTTGGAAATGACAGTTGTGTTTTTTGTAAGCAATATAGGTTCATTAACAATTCATCCTCAGTATTTTTTCAACATTGTAATGTAGTTGTTTGGGTGAAGGGAAGGTTCAGCTACATTTCACAAAATGTACTTTATGCAGCTGTCTGTGGTTCTTGTTATGCATTTTACATTGGCAAGACTGTCAGATGTTTGAACAGATGGATATATGAGCATGTTCTGGCTATTAGGCTAAATGGCAGAGGTGCTAAAAAGGGAGGCGGAGTTGCAATTCTATTTAAAAACACACAACCTCCAGCCTCTGCAAACCCTACTTCCCAAATTTCTGAATGCCGAAACATTAGGCTCCATTTTAAGTCTAAACAACAAAAAGAGAATCAACATTCTCTGTAGTTACATCCCTCCAGGAAACAACTCTCCTCTGAGGAAATCTTACAATGGGCTACAGTCAACCTGCCCCAAGAAACTATCCTGTTAGGCGACCTAAACTTAGACTGGCTAGCCTGCAACTCTAACAGTCCCTCAAACCATATTAACTTATTTGGATTCTCACAACTAATCCAAGAACCCACCAGAGTTGACAGAAAATCCCCAAAACAATCAATCCTCGATTGGACTTTAGTAAATTTCCCCAAACAGAATTACCATGTGGGCTGCCTACCTGATGAACTTAGTGATCACTTCCCCACATTCCTCCTTCGAAAATGTGTAAACATACCCAAACCCTTACTGTATAAGCAAACTAGGGATGAACACAAAGTAAATCCACAAATTCTTAACAGTATGTTACAACAATGTAACTGGCACCAACTACAAACTCTAGCATTAGATCAGGCAGTTGAATTTTTCAATAGTACTTTTATGAATGTTCTTAATACAGTTGCTCCCATTAGAAAACTTAGAACTAAAGTAAACTATGCCCCTTGGCTGAGTAGAACCACAAAAGCCTTACTAAAGTCCAGAGATAAAGCCTGGAAGATCTGGAAAAAGAATAACACTAGCCTAGACAGACAGAACTATCAACAACTTCGGAACCAGGCCAAAAAACAAACAAAACTGAATAAACAGAACTACTTCCTAGGTATCCAAAACAAACATTCCAAAACCTCCCAAAAGTTCTGAAAATCTATCAATTCCCTTCTAAACCCGGCAAAACTACCAACCCAGCTCCTAACACCAACACTAATAATGACAACATAGCTTCTCAATTTAACCATCACTTTACAGAATCTATTCTGTCATTATCTACTCAACTATCTAACAATAACTCTATATCCACCCCTACTATAGATCACAATAATATACCTTCCTTTACACTCTCACCCGTACCAACCTCCATAATTAAAAAACTACTCTCAAAACTGAAACCTACCACTCTCACAGCTGATGGTTTAACCACTAATTTCCTAAAAATAGCAGCAGAGTCCCTAGCCTACCCTGTCTCAATTCTTATCAACTGCTCCATACAGGAAGCTTACATTCCCCAACTATGGAAAGTGTCATATATTATCCCCCTATACAAAGGTGGCAACTCCTATGAGCTATCAAACTACCACCCACTGCTATCCTATCCCCCCTGTCTAAGCTCCTTGAGAAATGTATTCACACTCAAGAGATGCACTTCTTAAATTCACATAATCTCCTCTTCTTCACACAGCATGGCTTCTGCCTAAACCCTAGTACAACTACTGCTCTTCTCTCTTTTACTAATCAGGTAACCAACTTAGAAACAACAACAATTTCATATCAGCTATATTCTTAGATCTCTCTAAGGCATTTGACATGGTCTCACATAACCTACTTTTAGACCCTCTATCCTCCATGTCCTTTGCCCTCTTCACTACTGCCTGGTTCAAAAATTATCTCTCTGATAGGAAACAATCAGTCCAAAGGCAAGGTGTACTATCACCTCTACTACCAACTACCATAGGTGTTCCACAAGGCTCAATATTGGGGCCTCTACTATTCACCATTTTCACCAACAAACTACACACCTCCACCCAGCATGCATCACTTATACAGTACGCAGATGATTCCACCATAATCTGCTCAGCCCCATCCCTAACCACTCTACAAAAACTTACCCAGGAATCCTTCAGCTCCGTTGAAAAATGGATCACTGATATCCAACTTATCCTAAACCTCAACAAGACCAAATTACTCCTATTTACCCCAACAAATCCAGAACCACTCCTCTTTCCTTCACTATCACCTCCAGAAATGGCACCACAATTTCTCCCTCTCCCCATACTAAGTTCCTTGGTGTTAAAATAGATAAAAATCTTTGCTCTGATGTTCATATTTCTCAAACCATCAAAAAATAACATAAAAAATTGGGAACTTTATACAAACAGAAAAACTTCCTATCTGACCAAGCATAGGTCACCCTAGCCCAAACCCACCTTTTGTCTATCCTAATGTATGCAGCACCAATCCTAATCCACATCAGGAAAACAGACCTAGACAAACTTGAGTAATGTTCCAATAAGATTGCAAAATTTGCCAATAACTCTACTTTTAGAAGCCATCGTTGCCTTGCCCTAAAGGAACTACAGTGGCTAGAACTTCCTCAATTACTTAGTTACCACCAACTAGTTCTCACCTTCAACATCCTAAAGATGTGTGGATGATCTTGTGGGATCTTGTGCAGATGCACAAGACTCCAGCCCTAACTACTAACCCAATATTCGGCAAATTGTCCTCTCCTCTCATCCAGCAAAACCCTTCTCTGTATATCCAACGCCAACAATACTGCAGGGAAAGCTCTTTACTCTCATACCATAGTTAGAAAGTGGAATAACCTTCCCCAGAATATCTCTTCAGCACCATCTATTTCACAGTTCAAAAAATCACTTAAGTCATACCTCTTGGATTCCTGGCTCTGTCCTTGCATCACATAAACACTTTCCTTCTCTCTTCCAATCCTTACCTTCCTCTCTTCTCTGCTTACTGTCTTTGTGCTACAGTACTAAACTCCTCAAATACTGCCATCCAGGGCCTAACTATGTGTAAATTAAGCTTGCTTGGAACGAACCATTGTAAATATATATTATTTCTTGTATGATATATCTTTTTGCTTGTATAATTACCACTGCATATATTGTTTAATGTGGAGCTTTTCTCCCCGGGCCTCCTCTGTAAATGGACCTCGTTCCAGTTGTAATTTCCCGGTCAACAAATGTAAAATAAAATAAAAATAAATAAATAAATAAAAATTAGGAAAAATGACCACAAAGATGCACTAGCCAAACATGATGCTTTTGTATGGATTTTAAGAAGTTTTTCTTTTGTGTAATTGACTCAGTTAATGCTGACTGCTTTATCGGAGATTATAAAACTCTGTTTTCAGTTAGAATGTAAGGAAAGCAGATGACAGATTAGACTGAGGGCAGACACACACCAGATCTTAATGAAACAATCAACATTAAATACTTTTTACAAGCTTTAAGCATTTAATGTTACTTGGAAGTTAACTTTGTTTATATATGCTTTTAACAAATTGCAGTTGCTTTTTAGTCATATCCCTTTAAATTTTCAAGGGAATTTTTCTGGTGTGTGACATCATCAATTTTGTCTTTCATTGGCTGTATGGATCCCATGATTTATGTACAGTCTTTTTAAATTCTTGTGGTGGATCACCATTTTCTTATGTTATCATTAAAGTAGAACGAAAGCGCCAAACTTTGTGTCCTGAGCCTTGCCTTGGCATTGCTGTGTTTTTAGTTCAAGAGTTTTTCACCATAACAACCATTTAACATAAGCTATATACATTAGTTCAAGGCAATGAATTTTTAATATCCATTCTCTTAGTATCCCCTTTATTGTCATATGGTTTCTGCTTCAGTCCTCCATCTGTAGCAACTCTTCTAATATAATTGGGAGTTGATTTCCAGTTCTGAAGTCCCTAAATTTCTTTATATGCTACTCCACAAACAGCTGTCAGTCCTGCATCTTCTTTTTAAATGTTAAGAAAGTCTTTAATGGCCATCTGTCCTTCAGACCCTTTTCATGCTGGTGTTTCACTTCCACAGCCCCTTCTTCATTGTCTGACCTCCCTATTGCATAACCTGGGCCTATCGTTTGAGTTCCATCATTTCTTTGTCAGATTCCAAAATTACTTTTATTCCTGTAGGGAAGAAAACTTTCAGCATTGCTGGGAATGTAAGCCTAAATTTCAGCTTTAGGGTTTTGTAAAGTCTCAGGTGTGGGGAAAACATGCTTCATTCTAGTCCCCTCACAGTAATCATGATTGATAAACACTCTTCTCTCCTATGAGTAGTGTCTCCCTTTCTGCCATAACAGACTATTTAACTTCTCTTTTATTTGACAGTTTGCATTTGTATGATTACAGGTATTAGGAAGCATGAAGTCTGCCTCAAGGGGAAAAAGACCCAAAGTGCTCTGTCCAATAGAATTTTCTCCTTGGGTATATTTGTCCATTTACTGAGCTGCATCACCAAATAATCCCTGCAATCCTTTCCTTTTACTCCTTCAGACATTCACAACTCTCCGGTTCTCTCTCCCCTCTCCCTATCTTCAATTTCCATTTCACTTTAACTTTCTCCTTTACGGCTTAAAGATCTACTTGGTAAATGAAGTGATCATTGCCAACTTTTTTAATGCTCCTTATCATCATCATGGCTTGAAAGGGCTATTTCCATTCCCTTGAGCCCTTTGTTTGTTTTAATATGGTCCATGAACAATTCCTTCATCTTGACCACCTCTTTGTAGACCTTATTTATCTTTGCCTACAGACTGGATATTGCTTCTTGATCTCTCTGACCTGGCTTCTGTGGCCCACTTCCCATGTCTTTCTCTACATTAGTGTCTGCTGTTTGAGCACTTTATCTCTCTTTTTGATGTCTCCAACCTATTTCTGCTCCTCTTTTCTCACCTCTTGTCATCCAGGCTGATTACTCTCTCAACTTTACCTGCATTTTCATCTTTTTATTTGGCTAAACTAACTTTTAACAGTGATTATGTTTTTCTCAAGGAGGAGGGTATGGAATTTCATCCTTCGAGCTCAGCACCATACCAGAAGTCTGAGAGGTCATCTCTTAAGCTTTACCTAAGCATGGTGTAGTACTGATCCAAGTTAATTCCCAACTTGTCAAAAGTCTTAGTTTCTCTCAGAAATCTACTAAAATATGATGTAGCATGGTTTAAGTATAAGGAATAAAGAAGAAGCATGCATATGCTGAAGCATTTAGATACTATACCACCAATTCTTAAGTTTTATGATGTGAGTCAATCAAATCTTCTGCAGGTAGATGAAAGTAAAGTCTAGATGCATTGCTAATACACGAGAACAGACCAACACCAAAAGGGTGAGGCACTCTGAGAGAAGCATAGATGCATTATGCACAGATTATAAAAAAATTATGCTGGCCATAGCATTTGTTCTCAAAACATAATGACTATATCTATGGTAAGGGGACCAGAGTGGAATAAAATCACACATCTCAATAAGGCATCTTCAAGAAATCATTACTCAAAGCTCCAGTATGTCTTTAACTAATGCAGATAGCTTTGTAAATGAAAATGTTGTTTGGTTAGGGTTAGAATGGTTTCACAAGTGTTTGTTGAAGGAGTCAGCTATACTCCAAGAAGAGGGAGGGATAGATGTCGGGGGGGGGTATCTACTTTTCCTAGGCAGAGGATAGAGTTAATTGTGGACCAGAATTGCTTGGGGTTGTGGTAGGTGGCATTTAGAGAAGCCTGATAGTAGAGGGATTTATCTACTTTTATTTTTTTGACTTTGTTATGCAGTTCAAGGAAGGATTGTCTGTCTGAGGGTTCTTTTGTTAGGTGCCAGTTTTCCCAGGTTTTATCCCTGGTTTTCATTAGGTTTCTGGTGTTTTTTTGTAGCCAGGGGAGCACTTAGTTCTGACTTTGACGTTTCTGAGGGGGCATGGGTGTTCAGGATGTTGAGAGAGGTAGTGTTAAAGAAGTGGACGGCTTCGTCTAGGTTGAGGTATTTTAGTGCTGACCAGTTAATTTTCTGGAGGGAGGAGAAAAAGGAGTGGGGGTTGAAATTGTTTTGTTTCAAATTTGTCTGTGGGTAATGGGCTTGGTGGCGTTTATGTGATGTCTTAGTAGGAAGGTGGGGGAATGGTCGCTGAGGCAGTCAGGTAGAGAGCTTGCTAGGTAAGATTTGGAATCTTTGTTAACTAAGATCCAATCTAGAATGGTGTGACTATTAGGGATTTTGTTGATCCAGGTGGGTGATTGGATTAGTTGTGAGAACCCATGGAGATTTAGGTGGAGGGCAGGGTGGTTGTTTTTACAAGATAGCCAGCTGATGTTAAAGTTGCCAAGGATGAAAGTCTCTTGGGGTAGGGTAAGTTTTGCCCAGCTCAGAAGGTTTTCTAGGGGAGGTATATTTTGCCCTGGTGGGAAACAGCATTCTATGAGGTTCATTGTTTTGTTTGGGTTAATTCTTAGATTGGCGTAAAGGATTTCCTCATTGGCAAACTGGGGGGCTGACTTGCTAAGCTTTCAGACATTCAGGTGGTTTTTATACATTAGTGCAAAACCACCTCTTTTCCTGGCTATTCTGTCCACTCGTAGGATGTTGTATCCAGGTGGGAGTATTTCCTCATATTTAATATGAGGTTTGAGCCAGGTTTCAGTTAGGATGAGGATGTCTGGGGAGTACAAGTTTATGTGGGCAAGCAGGTCTTGGATTTTGTTATAGATGCTTCTGATATTTAGAGACATAATGAAAAGGTCAGAGGGCTTTTTGTTGGCTGTAATTTGAGTGATGGGGGAGTTTCTGGACGAGGGGTTGGGGAGGGGTTATTGATGGTAGGACCAGGGTTTGGGTGGATGTCTCCACTGAGTGCTAGTTTTGACAGAGTGTTAAGAATGTGTTTTATATAAGAGGTGAAGGCCCTGTCATATCTGAAGGATATACTGTGTTTAGGTGTGGTGGGAGTCTGGTATTTGGGAAGGTGTGCTGGGTGGAGGTATGTAGTGTTATGGGTGGTGCAGTTACAGAATGAGTGTTTAAGGGAGGGTGATGAGAATGTACAGTGAAAATGGTTGGGAGTTGTTACTGTGGAGTCCTGGTAGGAAATATTGTAGTCTAGAAGTATGCAGGTAATTAGGGTGATTATATTAGGTAGTGGCATGACTGTGTTAGGTTTTCTAATGTGCTGGGAAGATAAGTCGGGGTAGTATGGGGGGAGGGGAGAGTTAGATGGTTTGGTCTGATTGGTGGATAGTTGTGGGAGTGTTTTCTGTTACAAAAATAAATGTAGAGGTTCTGGAGGTGGGTAGAATTTGGGGGCAAGGAGGGGAGCGAAGTGAGCGGAGAGAATGGAGCGGGACTTAAACCCCAGGCTAAGGATTATAAGTGTGAAAGTCTGTAAAACTCGTTAGTGCTATCTTTCAAATTGTTTAGTTGTATAGCCAATTGTAATATTTTTAGCAGGGAATTCTTGAAGTTGGAAGGGCAGGTAGAGAGGAGGGGGCTTGTACTACAGGGATCTAGGAGGGTTCGGCATTAGCCTGATCGAGTGTGCGCTACCCTGAAGTTAGAAAGGATAGTAACACAAACACTTTGAATTTTCTTTAGGTGTTGTTATTCCCTTTTCAGGTAGATAACTTATACAGAGCAGGTTCCTGAGGATGCTATCTGCGGGTCTTTGGTGGGCAGGGACCGAGCTAACCAATCAGGGAAACTGTGGGGGAGAGAAGAGGGGAACCAGAAGTTAGGCTAGAGATATGAAAGTGTTCAGCAATTAAACAATGCAGTACATGTTAAACACTAGGTAGTGGCCTAGGAAACTTGCTATGAGCTCTATGCAACTATCTCTATAAGCAGAAGTTTGTTTTTAGGCAGTTTATCTTTTTTTTTTAAAGGAATAGCGATACAGCATATAAACATAGCAGCTCTCAGCTCTACACCATGTGAAATAAGCCATTCCAGTAGATATTATGCAATTAAACAAGTACGCATCAATATATAACTGTACACAGCAGTATTGTTTATACAGGTATTATGCATTTAAACAAGGAAGTAGTCTTGCTGCAGTTATGATCAGTTAAACAAGGAGGCAGCAAATATATATATGTAAAAATGCTGTTCACAGCAGACACGTTTCCACAGTATTAGGTGATTAACAAGGAAACATCACTATAAAAACACTGTTCACGGTGGTAGCGTTTCAGCAGGTATTAAGCCCAAAGCATGGAACTATCACTATAAAAACTTAACTCTCGCTTAGTACCAATGATAACATCACTATAAGAAATGCTGTTCACTGTAGCAGCGATTCTGCAGTTAAGCACAAAACATGGAATTATGATTCAGTAACAGCTGAGGCATATTACACAGTATAAACAGTTTTACGACACATCTACAAACAAAGCAAGTAATTGCAAGTTGTAGGAGTATAAGCTAACAGAATCCACTAAATAAGTGGACTCGATCAGGTCACTGATTTAAAAATGGCACCTTGGACAGGTTCTATATGAAAACTTGGTTGGGGAGGGGCTACAGTGGTGACAAGTTGTTTAAACCCCAGGCTAAGGATTGCAGGGTAAATGTGAAAGTCTGTAAAACTCATTAGTGCTATCTTTCAAACTGTTTAGCTGTATAGCCAATTGTAATATTTTTAGTAGAGAATTCTTGAAATTGGAAAGGCAGGTAGAGAGGAGAGGGGTTGTACTAGAGGAATCTAGGAGGGTTCGGCATTAGCCTGATTCAAGTGTGTGCTACCCTGAAGTTAGAAAGGATAGTAACACATGCACTTTGAATTTTCTTTAGGTGTTGTTATTCCCTTTTCAGGTAGATAACTTATACAGAGCAGGTTCCCCGAGGTTACTATCTGCGGGTCTTTGGTGGGCAGGTACTGAGTTAGCCAAGCAGGGAAAACCTTGAATTTTCTTTACGTGTTGTTATTCCCTTTTCAGGTAGATAACTTATACAGAGCAAGTGCCCGAGGTTGCTATCTGTGGGTCTTTGGTGGGCAGGGACCAAGTTAGCCAAGCAAGGAAAACTTTGAATTTTCTGTAGGTGTTGTTATCCCTTTTCACGTAGATAACTTATACCTTGATTCAAGGCAACTGATGAGGACTGAACCATCCTGGTTGCTTCCAGGATACAGCCTGCAAGGTGACAGGTATATACTCAAAATAACATCTACTACTTCAGAGTAGCCAATATGCTTGAACAATGTCAAAATCAGAAGTATTATATATCATTCTTGACTGATGAGGTTAACTAACCACCAAAAAGTAAGCAGTAGATGCCTCATGCTCAGAGGCTGAAAATTCTTTTTGTTTGACTAGACTATCTGGAAGGCACAGTCCATCAACAATATGTAAAAGCTTAGCTCGCCAGTCTGAGATGGTAGAAAACTTACTGCTCAAGAACACCGTGCTCTAGAGATTTCTTTGTCACAAACAATATAACAGTCATTAAGTATAAGCTTAATTTTAAATAACTGAGGGCAAATCCAAAGGGCAGTTCAGTGTGCATTCCCCTCTCCTTACAGTACCAATCTGACGATCATACCATAGCTTACATACTCCAGTTCAGACATGACATATATGCATTATGGCCATGTGATCAAAACCAAATGTGCTGTCTTCATTGTAAGAAGCAGGATTATCTACTGCAATAAGATGGACATGGCAGAGTATAAAAACTGCCATCAAGTCTTACTTAACTCCTTACACTTTATCAGCTCAAGTCTATGTGACCCACCACCAGGAAATTAAAGCAAGTGATAGCTGGAACGTGGATAAACCAGTACTACCACAATATTAGAGGTTGCAACACCTACAGAGAAAATCACATTAAGACAGTGACCCTTTTTAGGTGTAGCAGAGATACATGAACAAGCCTAAAACTAACAAAGGTTTTCAGTCAGTATCGCCAATTCACTGATATAGGGATATGTATACTTTTATGGTAATGATCTACCACATCATGCAGTACACAGAAGTTCTAGAAAATCTGAAGAAAAAAATGAGAGCTACACGGAATCCAGTATCCAATGCCGAAGCTGAATGTTCATTCCCTGCAGATGGATACTTGTTAAGTGATCAATGTTGAAATCTTACTATTATCAACATGAAACTGCTAACCATGCTGTTGTTTGACAACAGGACTATGCAGCCATAAGGTTCCTTCAGGAGGCTGGATATAATGTACTAGACTCTGTGACTGAATTGCAAAAGCACATTTTAAATTTGTAATTACATTGTGTGCATGCATCTTAACCAATATTCATGTGTACAGTTTCTTACATTGTGTTTGATGTTAAACTTTCGCTTTGTAAATATTTTGATTTAATAAAAGCTGTTTTTCCTTGCACTGCCACTGTGCGATTGTGATGTGTCTTGCTTTGCTAATATGTTTCCTGTTTTATGATAGGGCTCTATTAAGCCTATATTCCCCATACACCCTACATATCATTGGTTAGCTGGCATGACAAGCTATGTAGGATTCATGTGGTTACTATAGAGGCCTTTAATGTAGATCTTTCAGGGATGAAAAGTCTGACATTATTTCACATGTTGGGAGGGTCTTACAGGTAGATGATCCTTCTAATCCCACACATGGTCTAGCTTGTATTGCTTCTGGGGTGAAGCAAAGACATGTCCGTAGTCATGTAGGTCCTTAAGATCCATTTTACTTTCCTTATACAGTCCAACCTTAACCAATCTGGTGATAGGTGTAGGGCCGAGTAATCATAATGTACTAACAAAGCTCATCACACAAGGCACAAGAAAGAGAAAAAAATGCCAAAACCCAAGGGTATTTGGTTGCTGTTATAGACAAAGGTCTCAGAAGTGACATGTCCATGAAAAAGGGTATGTTTTGGGATACCAGTAGGGGGGGGGGGATCATATTTATTTATTTAACATTTGTTTTTGAAAGAAAGACGAAAAAATCATTAGGTTCTGAAGGACCATGAATGTAATCTGAATTTTTCTGTCACCTAAATAATGGTCCCCCAAAAATAATTACGTTCTACCATACTTATTAGAAAGAGAACTAACAAAAATGTCTGTTAACTAATGTTTCACTAGCTAGCACTTCCAGGCAGTATGCAGAAGGATTCGTGAAACACTACCTGAGCAACGTGAGGAACTGGACTGTCTGTGCATGACCACTAAGTGCAGTCACCTAATAGCCATTACAATTCAGTAGTAATCCAAGTATCCAAAGCAAACACCTAAAAATCTATTCAGCCCATGCATATTATCACAAGCCACAATGTAAACAGTAGCAATCACTAAAATCAAAGCACTGTCACACAATCCAAGACTGAAGTCACTTCTGATCTGAATTAAATTTGGGATTGAAAACTCACTGTGCTTCCACATAAGATCTAAAATTCAGGAATGACTGAGAAATGTTGGAAGTGTTGGCAGCCAGCTGTATCCTGCTGAGTGGTTTTGGATGTTTAAAAATCGTCACTTCTGATTTAGAGCTAGGTATGGCTGAATCTGAAAAAATCACATCTTCAGCAGAATAAAACTGAGAGATCTCAGTAAGCAAACAGAACCTTTACGTAGACTGGCAACTGCAGACACATTTGGCAGATGTTGAAGGTTTCTAAAGCTAAACCAGCACTGGATAGTATTCCCAGGTCACTTCAATGCCTTGAAGAAACCTTGCTTTAGAATGGTTCTAGTTTTACATTCCTTGTGTAATTTATCCCATATGGATTTTACTGACATCTAATTCTACTCTCTCTGTTTATATATACATATCCACATATCAATCAGTTAAACTGACTACATTCAAGTCAAATACTCAGCAAATAAGAAACAGATGTGAGAGTATAGACTACACTAGTCTGACATAAGCAAAATTATGAATCTCCTGAGATTGGGATGGCTTTTACAGCCCGCAATTTATGTAAACACATAGAACCAATGGTGTCTAATAAGTACATTTTTGAAGGCTTTTCTTTTAGTAACCATACTGCTTGTGCTACAGGAGAAATATTTTGTAATCACTGTGTGTGTGTGTGTGTGTGTGTGTGTGTGTGTGTGTGTGTGTGTGTGTGTGTGTGTGTGTGTGTGTGTGTGTCTGCACAGGAAAAGGCTGACTGAACACAGTACTGTTACTACATCTTGATTACTTTTTATTGCATGGAATGGTGACGACTAGAGTGCTAGGTTTGAAGCAGCAGATATTTTTATAAACTCTAGCTTATACATTTCCAGACTTTAAAAAAAAGTAATCTATCACTACTTTGGAGAAAAGGAACAGTTGATAACACACTGCAAATGCTTTGGCAAAAAAGAAAACAAAAAAACAAAAAAAAAAGCCAGCTCATTTCAAAACTGGAACAGAACACGCTATTGCCTGCCAAGGTTGTATAACATATATCTTTGCAGAGAACAAGTGTGGAGGACTAAACTAATTAACGTTTGATCAAATGCTCAAAAATCAATACATTTCATCTTGCACTCTTGCTAAACTAACCGTGCCCTTCAGCTTAACTTACTTTTCATGATACACACTTAATGCAGCACTGTATTTTATTTTCAGAAAAAAATAAAACTCTACACAGTTCTTTCATTAAAAGATAGATAATCTTACTCTTCTTGTTAATATATATATATATATATATATATATATATATATATATATATATATATATATATATATACCTAAGTAAACAAAATGTCAGCAACCACCACATGCAGTAAATGATTACCCAAAACCTGCTTCTAAAAAGTATCACAGAGGTGGCCCAGTCTTCAGGTACCACTGACCCAAATGTTGACAAACTGTCTACTCCTTGCAGTAAAAAACAGTCTTTGCATCCACTATGGAAGCAATCAAAGAGATATTAAGGGGAGCTGAATTCCCAGCTGATCTCAGTGGAAATGTTGGGTAGTACAAGCTGAAAGACAATGCTAGGAAAACAAAATGTCTACACCCTGGTATAAAAATACACCAAAAAAGAAGAGGGTGGAGGGAGGGAACAGCTACTGCAGCAGTGATCATTCAAACATCTACTGTTATGGTAAGTTCAACTTACAGAACTGTACTATGTTCATCATATTGATCACTGCTGTAGTAGCCTTAGCTATATGGGTAGATTACCATCACTAACTACATTTGGGAGGTGGAAGGAGAAGGGTCCAAGAGCCCCTGAAAAATGGTCCTATCAATGCTTGATCTGGACCTAGAGAATGAATTAAGCTTGTAGTGCTTTATAAAGCTATGTACAGAGGATGAGCTAACAGTTTCTAGAATACTTCTAGAATCCAACCCTTTCGAAAAAACCATACATGACGCCAAGCCCCTAGTAGAGTGGGCCTTGACCCTGCCTGGAACAGTTTTATTATGGTGAGTATAACAAATGATGATAGCCATAGAAAATCATTTGAAAATAGTCTGTTTTGACACAGGTTGTCCCTTCTTCTTACCTTCACAAGAAGTTAACAACTTATCCAAAGATCTGAAAAATTTAGTTCTGTCAAGATAGCACCTGAATTGTCTGTGGACATCCAATGTATGGAGTATCTTTTCTCATTCATTTTTAGGTTCAAGAAAGAAAGTGGGGAGATAGTTTGGTTCAAAGCAACTGTCCTTGGTTTTGGGAGGTTTGAGATTTCTGTTTGGAACCCCCTTGCCATTTCTTCTTAAACATCTGTTTACCCAGATTCTGTTTCTTCTTCTTCTTCCGGATTTTTCCCAGTTAGGGGTTGCCACAGCAGATCACCTGTCTGCTAATGATTGGCAGTGGAGTTTTACAGTGTCAAGTTGCCAGCCCAGCGCCCAACCTTCCACAGAAGGCACACACATGCACACACTCACACCTAGGGCCAATTTAGTGTGTCCAATCCACCTACAGCATGTCTTTGGGATGCGGGAGGAAACCGGAGCACCCGGAGGAAACCCACGCGACCACAGGAAGGACATGCAGACTGCACAGAAAGCACCCCAGTTGAGGATCGAACTGGAGAACCTCTTGCTGTGAGGCGACAACGTTAACCGCTGCACCACCGTGGCCGCCATATTTACCCAAATTCTGTTTAGAGTGCTTATTCTGTTTTTTTTTTTAAACTGGATGAGAAAAAAGAAAATTCTTCTGACAATTTGGAAAGGAGGCCTGAAAAATCTTAGATATTTCCTGGATCAGCATGCCCCTTTAATCACACTTTTTCATCACCTCTGCAGCAGAACAGTCAAACGCTAAATCTATATCTGAGGGAGAACTGAAAATCTCAATTTTACCATGATCTGGAAGGTTCTAAGTATGCAGCCATGCAAACCTCCTTAAAAACAGTACCGGTGGCCATAGCCCTGGAATAAGTATCAACAGAGTCATACGCACACTGCAAACAATAAGTAGTGACCCGTACAATAGAAGAAACTAAGTTATTTAAAGCAGATTTTTCCTCAGAAGAAGTAACTGCAGATAAAGCATTCCTCATACTTTCACAATTTGTCAGAGCAAACCTTAGCATATCAGCCTGACAATTCAAAATCTGAAAATCAAACTTGCAGAAGTATACACGTTTTCCCATATATAACTATAATGTTCATATCCTTATCAGAAAGAGTAGGATTAGAATTAACCAGTGGGATCAACCAAAGGTATAGCTGCTGGGTTAAGTTTGGGAACAGTGTATGCAAATTTAAAGCACTGAAGAACTTTATGCATCTTAAATGCATACCTCTCAACTGTCCAGATTTTTACAGAATGCCCAGATTTTGTCTCATTTTTGGTCTGTTTCTCATAAAATTTGTGGTTTTCATGGAAATCACTAGGGACTGAAGTCACTAAATAATGACATACATTTGAGTTTCAGACTTTAAATCCTTCAGAAAATGCATGGTAACACAAAGCCTACTATTCTAGCAACTTTCTAAGTTTAAAATAGCAATATTTAAAATCTGTCACGCTTGTTGGGCTTTTATCCCACCATAATTTTAGGATTTTTCCAGATAGCTTGCACTAAGAGGTTGAGAGGTATGCCTATCTGCCTTTTTAGGGGCAGATGGCTAACTATCAGGAAAACTGCAGGCAGTAACACATCATCTAATGCAGACAGAACAAGAGGAATGGGTGTAGGTTCTGAAAACAGTAGCACATTCTAGCAATAGTTTCAGAGAAAGAGAAACGCCCATAAGGAGAATCATCAAGGGCAGGTCATGCTTACTCAGCCTGGTGGACTTCTTTGAGATGGTCACCACATCAATGGATGAGGGCAAAATGGTTCACACTGCCTACCTTGACCTGGCCAAGGCATTTGACACAATACCCCACTCGGACATTGTTGACAAACTCAAGCGGTTAGTTACAAATCCTTACTCCACCCGGTAGACACCCAACTGGCTCACAGACAGGACACAAGAAGTTAGAATTGGGAAGTCCACCTCTACAAAGAGGCTAGTCACAAGTGGAGACCCTCTGGGATCAGTCCTGGGACTGCTCCTTTTTTGGCATTTATTTCTCTGAAATCAAATCCAATGTCAAAGGTTGATTAAATTTGCAGATGATTACAAAGCTGTCACTGAATCCCACACTGACCCAAATGTTCTTCAGGAAGGGCTGGCACAGATATACAACTGGTGTCACAGCCATGAACTAAAACTAAATGTCAGGAAATTAATAATAGTATCCTTCAAGAAGTCATCCACCCCTGGTAACTATCATATTGATAATACACCCCTAAGAGTCGACCCAGTAGTAGGGATACACGTAGACAGTAATCTAGCCTTTGACCATCACGTATCTACAGTAGTGATGAAATTATTCTATGATGTGCAACTTATTAAACAAAGATATGGCATCTAGGTCCAAGGAAATCATTGTTCCACTGTACTTGGCATTCATCAGACCTACAATTCAGTACAATTCCCCCTTTGGTATGTTCCTAACCAGGCATGCCCAAGAAATGGAACGTCCACAAAGGTTCCTCACTAAAAGAATACATGGCATAAGTAACATGTCCTAAGAAGACTGCCTCAAGGCCCTATTCCTGTACTCTGCCTCCTACAGGCTGTTGAGGGGAGATCTATGCCTGGCATACAGGGCATTGTCAGACCCCACTGTGATGGACCTGCTGCATATCCACAAAATGAACAGCACCAGGATTACAAAGTTTAAAGACTTAAACCTTGCCTGTGATATAAATAGGACCTGCTAGAGAGACAGGTACATATCTCAGAGACTACCCCATCTCAGGAACAGGCCCCTCATACATGTGAAGCAGAGTTCCTCCCTAACCCAGTTCAAGTGTAACTTGGACAATTGGATGGGGAACAGGAAATTCATTCTTGGTTTAGCACCTCTGTCCAATGGACATAGGCATCCCCTAAATGGTTCATCTCCCAGGCCCCTGCTTGAAATGTTTCATCTCACAAGCCCCTTCTTACACTTATTAAGGGTATTAGAACTTGTCAGAGATTTCTGATACATGGCTAGACTTATAAAGGCCCTTGTGGTCATTAGTCTAGTAAACACCTCTGAACCTCTGGGTCTGAATCAGACATCTGAGAAAAAAATCTTCCCCTGTATCTTTCTTTTCTGATTCAGAATCTTGAATTTCTTCAGGAAAATAGGAATCCCTGTTTCTTTAACCAGAAACTACTTTACAAGAAGGACCAATAGCCTGAATTAAACAAGGAGCCACATTGAGTAAGATATTCCTACCACAGAAATTTGGTGAGGAGTGGATACATTTGTCAAAATTTGAGGGGGAGTGGATACATTTTTCATTTTTTTTCTTTCTTTTTGACAAGAAAAAATGGGGCCAACCATGTTACTAATGGCAGCAGCTGCTTCCCCAGAGACGGGCACAACATTCTGACTAAAGGAAGGCTTTTCCTGTTCCCTCTCCCAAGACTGACAACAGTAGATCTTCTTTGCACACTAAGGGGACTTCAAGAGCCATACAGGACATGGCTAACACGTGGTCTATAATGGCCGTAGGTGCTACACCAAAGGGATTCAGGGTAAAAGATGAGTGGTCTGAGGTACAATAAATGGCTAATGCACTGTCACCCCCTGTAGCTGAGGCAAACTGCTAATCTGAGGTGGCAAAGACTGTTTAGTTATTTTTTTCTTTTTGTGGCTGGAAGAAGGACCAATCATGGGACCAGAAGCCTGATCCATGTTCAAGCCAAAAATGGTGCCTCTTTTCCAGCAAATTCCAATAAATCTACCAGTCCACAAAAGTTACTTTTTAGTTAAAAACACAGTAAAAATCACCTTAACACTACACTAGCCCCACAAAGCAAAAATAAAAAACTTTCTTCACAGAAAATATGTTTTCAGTTTTATACTACTTTTAAACTGAGAAGAAAAACAAGTGCTCTGTATAAAATTACATTTCAGTCTGGAAACAGTCCTTTAAAACACAACACTCCTAGCTTTAAAACAACTTTCCTGAAGAAGAAAGTAATAAAAAATGTCAATAAAATTAAGAGAATGGACGTTTCCCCCCCCAAATGGAATTTACCTGCCCAGCAAGGGAAAGCGCAAGTCGACCGTCCATTCTTGAAAGTCTCAGAGGAGTGTACTCTTCAGTGGCAGGAAAGCTCTGAAGGGCTTCACACCCAAACTTGTCTTTTAGTCAGCTCAGCTTGAGCTTCTTGACAGTCTGGGTGTGTGGATGGTGCCCTGAAGCTTTGGAAGCTGTTCAGCTGTTATATCTTCGGTAGGATATAACTCATATAGCTAAGGCTATTATATCAGTGAGCAATATGATAAACATTTATTACTGGCATTATTTGAGTTACATGGGTTAGACTTGTAAGCAAAGTGATAGTAGGACGTCTGGTTTATGATAGGGCTCTCCCTGACTTGGGGAATAAACTGTGCTACCAATGGTGAGAAAGTCTGGTAAAGAGTTATTTCTGATCCAATATTGGTGTTTTGATTTTGATAGTCTCAACATTAGATATTGGAGTTAATAAATTTGAGATATCCACTCTCAACTAAATGTAGATCTACAGAAATGTCTGACAAATAAGCAACAATTTGAAACAATGTGGTCATTCTTTGCTATACCGATAAACTGGATAAAATATAACAGAAACTAGATGATCACATAAAGAAGACTTAAAGGTTTTGAGAGATGCAGACAGTACTCACAAACAATTCTGATGCAATTCTCGAGTTACAGAAAGATACAAAGGAGTCCCACAAGCATAACATCAACAAACGATCAGAAGAGAACAGCTGGAGACCAAGATTTCAGATACTGGAGATGAAGCCCAGAGGAAAACAAAAACAAAAGTAATCAGGACATCTGGAAGGTGCACTGACCTACTAGGGTCTGAGATAACGACAGATAAAAACAAATGATTCATGTTCCAGAACTGAGGATTCATAGAAAACACTCCGGCAGTTGCTTGTTTGCTTTATTTTTTTTTTTGTGCTACAAGGAGAACATCTTGCCCAAATTGGGGAGACCAGGTGAGATGGTGTTGTGCAAAGGTGTCTGGGTATTTATGGAGCAAGACTACAGACAGCGTGATTTTGTTTCTGATGTGCAGATATGGCCACCCAACAAGTTATGATTTAGGTTAATTTTTCCAGGGTCTTTCAGTGTTCTTTCCACTGTGTGCTCATACATACCAAGAGCCTGTGGAGGTACTGCAAGCAGTAAAGACATGGGAAAATTCAAGGCATTCTTTTCAGAATGAACAGGAAGATCTGGATCAAGGCAGGAACACTACACAAACAACTCAGGATACAGTCACAAAAAATGTCTCTTGAACAATTTAAGCATATGATGCTGCAAAAAGAATAAAATAGCTCATAGTACTTATTTAAAACTAAGTCACACAAGAGCTTTCTCAATAATAGGAATATTTTTAAAAGACAGTATGATTGGTGATATGGACATTTTAAAATCTCTATAAAAGGCTCACTGTCTATTGTTGAGATAATCATTCCTGTGGATATACTCTAAGTATTTTTTCCTTATAAACTGTTATCTTAAGTGTAGCTTATGATATGAACATATACTACATTTTACTGTTTATACACATCAACAATTAACATTTGAAGTATTTACAGGTGAGAATGTTAAGAAGAATGCATTTGGAATGATATTTGTGGCTTATTTTTGGACTTGCGGAATGGTGCAATAAAATATATCATCACCATGGAGTTACTTTTGCCATCTGAAAGCCGTTACAGTCTTACAGTCTGTACTCATACCTTGGGAGGGGACATATTTTTATCTGGTATTGAAGAAAGTGAATACAATTAATGAAATTGTAAATAATGTTCAAATATTGCATGAAATGTTTTATTTGTTTCTATATATTTGGATATTTCATAACGATCTGTTTTGAAGCCACTGTTATTTAACATTCTGACAAAGAAGATAACATACAGTGCAGATCTAATAATGTGTGGGGAAGAGATTTGTCAGTATTGGATTCCCAGTAAAAGTCAGTGTGAATCATTTGCAGCAGATTTCTAAAATAAATACATCAAGTATGAAGAGGTTGTCCTTGCTATTCTAGGTTTTCACATTTTTTTCTGCCACAGGTTGAGCCTGACAGAGAGACAGGGATTAATTATGAATTTACTTTTGCTACTTTGTAAATATGTACTAACCAGGACAGTGTCCATGCAGTAGGGTGACAGATCAGTTGGTCCTGTAAGAATCTGGGTAGACATGCACTGACCTGGCTTTTACAATGCTGTGTTAGAAAACTGTCATTTAATGCACATAATTTCTTAGAACATCAACAATCTTGGAAACCCATAGACAGAGGAAAACAGTTTTCACTTATTTAAGGAGGTTTCTTCCCCAGATAGTTTTACTGCAAGAGACGTGTTTGACCTCAAATACATTTAAATCTAGGGGGATTTGGATTTCAATGGATGTACTTATCCTCATTAGAGTAGGCAAAAACAGTAGTTTGACTTTTTTCAATGTGAATGGGGTGTCCAGTCTGCAGACGATTTGTCGTGTAGAAGTGGAAAATGTATGGCTATAAAGGGAAAGTGAGAAAGATTTTACTCTGTTGGAATTAAAAAAATGATAGTAGACATTGTTAATTTTCCCTCTGGGAATAATGAAGTTAGCTGGAGAAAAAGAACTAATGACACAGGATGCTGAGGGTAGATCAGGGATTATGATCCCAGAGACTGGTCAGTATTTCAAAATATTTTGTTCATCAGCAGAACTGAGGGGCTTGGTCTGTAATATAAATACATCATGTATGCTAAAATTTACATTTCACTCAAAAGTACACTTCAAGTGTTCTAGACTCTACAAGGTCATGATGTCCTTGGAAGCTTGTTATTCACTGCAGTCTGTTAATACATTATCAATAATTTTTTTCTGCTAATGTATCATTAACAGATATGACCTCAGACACAAGCTAATGCAGAAAAACTGGCAGTATAGTAACAATTTTTGTGGTTCTTTCTATTTTTATAAATGTTTAGATGTTAAGATCCAGCAATGGTTTGACTGCATTTGGGAGGCAGTTGGGGGACTTTCAGTTTGGTGGGAAACTTTTAAATGTACATTAAATTACTACCTAAAAGTTATGAGCGATGTACAGAGATTTCTTATTTAGCATTATGCTAATGACATGAATGAGTTAGACTGATGCAGCCACAAAAGGCAAGGGGAACACTGAGTTTAAACATGGATACTTAAAATGGGCAGACAGAAGCTGATGGACACAGTCAAACACTTTAAAATAACACTAAAGAAGATTAATTGTGAGAACTCTCCGGGGACTCGGAAGGTTTTAACAGTTTGTCTTAGCAGCTGAGAGTGGGTCATATGGTTTAACAAATAAGAAATGAAAGGGAGGCCAGATAACATATGGACTGTTTTTCAGGATTATTATTCACATCTCTAGTCTCCAGAGGGAGTGCATTTATAACACTGAACAACCAAAACACTGAATGGCATTATACTGAACCCAAAATGCCAAAACTCCAAATGACAAAAAACTCAGAGCACGTTCTATGAAGGGGGAGGCCCCCCTGCACCTCCATGTGGGGATGGTGCTCTCCACACTTTCTGCTATTTATATAAGTATATGCCAACCTCGAGAGCACACTACAGCAGGAAAGGGCAAATTCACAAAACCTGCTATATCACAATCTCAATGAATTCCTGTTTTCAGCATTTTGTGTTTGGTATAATGCCATATGGCACTTTGGCTGTTCGGCTTTATAAATGTCTCCTCTCTCCAGAGACAGGTCAAGCAACTTTAGGAAATACGTTGAGCAGCTTCTATATGCAAACCCTTATTTGGCCCAAATTGATCTTAGGCACTACTGGTATTGGTTGAGGGGAAAGATCTGCTTAAACATTTGGCATAATCCTCTGAACTACTTATAACTAAAAATACTTTTATAATGGATGATTTTAACTATCAGCAAACTGGTGATCCTGTACCTCAAAAGCTGGCTTTGTCTACAAATTCTTGGTCTTAATAAATGATGTTGTTGTTGTTGTTGTTGTGTCTTTCGGCTTTTCCCGGTTAGGGGTCGCCACAGCGGAACTCCGGTCCGCTAATGATTGGCAGTAGATTTTTACGTGCCGACTTGCCAAGCCTGACGCACAACCTTCAATGAAGGAACGCCCATTCATGTGTGTCGCCACACAGAAGACGCTCTAACTGAGAATCGAATGGGACAACGGCTTACTGTGAGGCAACAACGCTACCGCAGCACCACCACCACCGCAGTGTATAAATAATAAAAGTGCTATATATAAATTGTTAGAAACAATAAACTGTATAAATAATCGAAAAAAAACAGGATACTTAAATATCTCAGCTAAGAGTTGGAGTCAACACCTCTCATACACTCTGCTCAGTGTGTATAGACAGAAACTCTCTCAAAGTTAGGGCTTAAATACCAGAAGAACAACTTTTTTTTTTTACAAAAACACAAAAGAACCAGCCCCCACTAGCCTGCAACTATTAGCCTACAAAGCACTAGAGAAAGCCACAAAAGGAAAGTTTTTAAACAGATAAAGATTTGTAAAGATACAGAATGCTTTAACTGCAAACAAATCAGTTACCCATGCAGATTACAATAAAAGTGCTATATATAAATTGCTAGAAACAATAAACTGTATAAATAATCGAAAAAAACAGGATACTTAAATATCTCAGCTAAGAGTTGGAGTCAACACCTCTCATCCACTCTGCTCAGTGTGTATAGACAGAAACTCTCTCAAAGTTAGGGCTTAAATACCAGAAGAACAACTTTTTTTTTTTACAAAAACACAAAAGAACCAGCCCCCACTAGCCTGCAACTATTAGCCTACAAAGCACTAGAGAAAGCCACAAAAGGAAAGTTTTTAAACAGATAAAGATTTGTAAAGATACAGAATGCTTTAACTGCAAATAAATCAGTTACCCATGCAGATTACAATAAAAGTGCTATATATAAATTGCTAGAAACAATAAACTGTATAAATAATAAAAAAACAGGATACTTATATATCTCAGCAAAGAGTTGGAGTCAACACCTCTCATCCACTCTGCTCAGTGTGTATAGACAGAAACTCTCTCAAAGTTAGGGCTTAAATACCAGAAGAACAACTTTTTTTTTTTTACAAAAACACAAAAGAACCAGCCCCCACTAGCCTGCAGCTATTAGCCTATAAAGCACTAGAAAAAAGCCACAAAATGAAAGTTTTTAAACAGATAACGATTTGTAAAGATATAGAATACTTTAACTGCAAGCAAATCAGTTACCCGTGCAGATTGCAATAAAAGTGCTATATATAAATTGCTACAAACAATAAACTGTATAAATAATAAAAAAAAAAAACCAGAATACTTATATATCTTAGCTAAGAGTTAGAGTCAACACCTCTCATCCACTCTGCTCAGTGTGTATAGACAGAAACTCTCTCAAAGTTAGGGCTTAAATACCAGAAGAACAACTTTTTTGCTATTAGCCTACAAAGCACTAGAGAAAGCCACAAAATGAAAGTTTTTAAACAGATAAAGATTTGTAAAGATACAGAATGCTTTAACTGCAAACAAATCAGTGGTCTTAATAAATGATAATTGCCTAAAACAAATATTAAAGCAGCTTCCTAGGGAGAAGAACATTTGAGCATTGCTCTCACTAACACAGCACCCCATGAACCAATCCTGCAAGTATCATCATCCCTGAACACAAACTGGTGACCTTCTTTAGTAAACAGCTATTTGGAATTTAGGCAAACATACTCATGCTCGATGATGAGTTCTCAAAATTTCCTTTTATATCATCAGTCCCCATGCAGCCTCAGGTGCTACTTATACAGGGGAGTTCTACTCACACCTATAAAGGTATATACATCTATCAGCCCCCAATAGACCCAAATAAAATGTATAATTAAAAAAAACACCTTGGTGGTCCACCAGCACAAGTACTTTATATAATAAATAAAATAAAACGTTTACGGTCTTATAACAAAAATAAATGCACCTACATTAAAGATTCCATAAAAAAATCAGTAAATAACTAAAAGTGACCTTTAGGAAGATCAAATCAAAACACAAACTAAAACTGGCTTTTGAAGCGAAGGCAAAATACAAATTCTTTAATTACACTAGAAAAATTAAGAAACAACACCCAGCAGTGTTCTGAACTAATCCAAAATAGTGTTACCCACTCTGACCCTAAATAAATTCTAATACAGTTGGCGATAAATTTAATGCAAATTTTACCCCTCCCTGTGCTCGTTATCACCCAAAGATCATCAAGAAATATAAAACGAAAACGAAAAAAGCGTTGGTACCACAGTACATACGAGGCAGACTTCTTCTTAAAATTCACAATGTTTATTAGTAAACAATACTTGTTTAAAACAAATAAGCGTAAAACACACTTGGCGTTTTTCGTTCGAATCAGTATCCGAACTTCTTCAGACAAACACTGACACTTCCAATACACATGTTTAAAATAGTTCATTGTGGCGTAATTACGTTATTTGATCAATTAGATGAATCCACTGACTGTTAAAGGTATAACATCTGATTCTTGTGTGCCACATATTCTCAAACCATTATTTCTAATGTGTGTTGCTTCTACATCTGTGATTAATATTAAACCATATTGTTATAAAACCTATTCATATCCACATTTTATATATAAAAATCATTAAATCCTGATGTTCTCTTAATATAATTTGCCCTTTTTAACTGATATATGTAAACACATCTCACATATCCAAAGTATGTTACTATGGGGATGTCACTACTTTGACTAAAACTGAGGTTAACCTCATACTAACTGAACTTCATTCCAAATTATTAAAATATCAAGTTAAAAAATACAATAACCCTATTGTTAATGCTCACAATAAAGGTAAGCCATAAACCTTTCTAAGGTAACAATTAAAGGATTATTGTTGTCAAAACCTCTCCCTATTATGGCCATAGGCAACACCTGTTTCTTTTTGTCCATTGACTATTTTTATTTAGTACTCCACGTCCTCAACTAAATGTTGTACTAAACTATAGATGGTCTACTTAGTGATGGTTTATAATCAGTACATAAACTAGGGAACAGCAAAAGCCCTACCTTCAAGACACCTAACTGTTTACCTTAATAAAGTCTTCATTTTTAGTATGCATGTAATTGAGCATACTTCATTCAGCCCTGGTTCTCTACAGGCTGCTAAACGGAGCTGCCAACTTAATTCTTTCCTTTCTAGTTCTAATTTCAACAAGTTATCATTCACCAAATTTTGTAAACCCGTAGATATTTGGCTAATGGCCATAAATTTAAATGAATGGCCAGTGTTTTGTATACAGTGTCTTGCAAGGGCATTTTCCTCTTTACTCTTAGTAATGGCGTAAATATGTTCGTAGACTCTGTTTGGTTACTAGATCATCAAGAAATATGTCCTAACTATGCTCTCAAGTACTAAAAATGACTTCCATAGGTCTAAGAATTTACATGGATATCTCCTAAAAAAGTATTTAACTAAAACTTATTGACAGGGTATGTCCTTGAAGTATGAAGAACTGCTGTTTTGATGCCCCAGGAGGTCCTAAACCACAGATCTGGTGAACTACAGACCTATCAGCCCAACTAGCCTAATTTGCGATTCCATGGAACACATTCTTTCTGACTTTAACTACAGTATTAAAAACCTCACACAGCTAGATCCTTAACAGTCTGGTTTTGTCAAAGCGAGAACAAATCTACTTAATTTAGATGGTCAGAGAGGTAGTAGATGATGGTCATTCAGTCCACATGGCTTATCTGGATCTAGCCAAAACATTCAACACCATCCCTCGAGGGATCCCTATCAGACGATCGAGTTTTCAGAAACTTGAAATTCATATAGTCGGGACCATATGATCCATTTTCCAAAAACTCTAATATAAAAAAAAACACACACAAAAATCTACCTTTTTTACATTTTTGTGGGGGGAAGGCAAGCCCCCCTGCACCCCATACCCCCTGCAAATGACATATACCAACTTCATGATAGCACTACAGTGAGTAAGATGGCAAATTTCCCAATTTGCACTGTACCGTGATCTCCATTCAAATCCTTCAAGTTTTCAAAAACTCGATCATATCGTCCTGACCATATGAATTTGGAGTTTCTCAAAACTTGATCATCAGACAGAGACCCCCACCCCCCCATGATGTCATTGTAAATCAACTAAGATGTTTAAATGTAGTTCCTTAGGTGATAAAGTGGATAACTAACTACCTGAAAAACAGAACCTATGTAGTAAAGGTGGGAAGTGCTACATCAGAAAGTAAAATGGTAACTGGTGATGCACCTCAGGGATTAATGCTGGGACCTCTACTTTTTGCTATATACCTCTCTGGCATCTGAAATGTAAATACATACCTGTGGTTAATTATGTTTGCTGATAACTGTAAGCTGAGTTTTATTGTATGATCCCTCTGTAGATGGAATCCCTATAACAAGAACTAATTTTTATAAACCAATGGTGTAATGAAAAAGGGCTAAACTCAAATGCAAAAAAGTAAAGTATTATCACATTTGGTAAAAAAACAACATACCCAACACACCAGTCATAGGTGACTCTATAGTCAGGCACACTGATGTCCCACTCACCAGGCTAGACAAGGAAAAGGTTACTGTCAGCTGCCTATCCGGTGCCAGGATCCGCCACATAACCCACGCACTCAGGTCACTCCACAACAAGTAAAAATATGACTCTGTCATTGTCCATGTTGGTGTGAATGACCTGAGACGTACCTCCCTGGACTACATGAAAAGAGACATGGAAGAGCTCTCTGATCTTGTAGCCCAGGCAGGTATGTCCCTAACCCTGAGTAGCATTCTGCCATCACCCAGAATGATACTGCAGTACAAGGACAAAATGATTGGCTTCAACAATTGGCTAAGCTTCTGGTGTCATTCTAAGGGGATCCAGTATCAGTCTGCTTGGGACGACATGGTCGACAGACCACGATGCTTTGCCACAGATGGCCTGCACCCATCACCCCTGGGATTCCGGATACTGGCTAAGGCTCTTGCTGCCCCTATAGTGCCTTTTTTAGGCAGGGTTCAAATAACAAATTCACCACCATAACAGGAACAGGCAAGCAAAAACTGAGGGTAATGCTACTCAATGCTAGAAGTCTAAATCTCAAAATGCACTCACTCGAGGCATTCCTTAAAATAGAGAACATCGATATCTGTGCAGTGACTGAGACTTGGTTCAAGGCTCCTTAGAGCACCCCTGCACTACCAGGCTATAACTCATCCCACACTTTTTGGCCATGTAACCTGGACCGAAACACCAAAGGTGGAGGTGTGTCCATATTTATTAAGGATATCCACACCTCCATGCTAGTTGCTCAACATAATGCATCTGAGGTTATCTAAGTGCAACTAACTCTGGGCAAAACTGCAATCCAAATTGTAGCTTGCTACAGATCCCCCACCATGCCCCAGGATTCCCACTCCTCTTTTCTTGATGTACTGGAAAATATTAGGGTTCAACAAAACACCCTTATAATGGGTGACTTCAACTACCCCACCATTAACTGGGAAAATTACTCGTGTACCAACTCCTTAGCTCAATGCTTTCTGGAATTCATAAACTCCAATGCCTTAGATCAACTTATCTACACCCCTACCAGGGGCAACAATATCCTAGACCTAGTTATTACCAACATGAGTGTGCCACACCTGAAGTCAACTCCTCAGAAAATATTGCTACCTCATTCAACACACTCTTCACACAAACCATACTATCACTAGCTAAACAACACAACCCCCTCCCCTCCAACCCACACCTTCAACTAGTAATCTCCACACTGCCTTCTCTTTTTCTCCTATACCTACCTCCAACATAAAAAAAACTCTTAACTAAACTTAAGCCCACCAAATTAGCAGCAGACAACCTCCCAAGTGAATACCTACAAATCGCAGCTAATGCTCTGGCCTACCCAGTATCCATCTTGATTAACCGATCTCTGTCAGAAAGTTACATTCCCACACTGTGGAAAGTATCACATATAATTCCCCTCCACAAAGGCAGACCCTCCACAGAACTAACCAATTACTGCCCCATAGCTATTCTCTCTCCACTCTCCAAAATACTAGAGAGATGCATACACTCTCAGGTCTCAGACTACCTCCTTACTAACAACCTCCTTTCCAATACTCAGCATGGTTTATGACCAAACCATAGCACCACCACTGCCTTACTCTCCTTTACTAACACTATCCTTCAGCATAAAAAGAATGGCTATCTCTCCTCTGCTACTTTCCTAGACCTATCTAAAGCATTTGACATGGTCCCACACAAACAACTCATCTCTGTCCTCAATAACCTATCCTTCTCACAATCAGTCACCAACTGGTTTCAGAGTTACCTGTCTGACCACCAACAATCCGTTGTATGGCAGAATGACATATCTCCCCAACTACCTGTCTCCATAGGGGTTCCCCAAGGATCCATCCTTAGACCCCTACTCTTCTCTGTTTTCACCAATAATCTAGCCTCTGCCAACAAACATGGCACACTCATACAATACGCAGATGACTCAACCATCATCTGCTCAGCCCAGTCCCTACTCAAACTGCAAAAAGTCACACAGGAAGCCTTTTCCTCTGTTGAAACTTGGTTATCCGATGCCCAATTAACACTCAACCCAAACAAAACTAAACTACTCATCTTCCAACCCACCAAACATACTCTAAACAACTCTCACTTTAACATCACAGCAAAAGACAACACCACTATATACCCAACTGAACACACCAAATTACTAGGAGTGGAAATAGACAATAAACTAAAATTTGACATTCACATATCTATGACCATAAAAAAGTCCGCAAAAAACTAGGAGCGTTATACAGAAATAAACAACTTCTCACCAAAGCAGCAAAGATTTCAATAGCGAATTCCCACCTTATCTCCACCCTACTTTATGCCTCTCCAATACATACCAACCTAAGGCAATGCGATCTAAACAAGTTAGAGACCTGCTACAACAAAATCGTCAAATTCGCCACAGGGGCATCCTACCGTAGTCACCACTGTCTCTCACTTGCTGAACTGGGCTGGCTTGAACTCCCTCACCTCCTTCAATGGTATCAACTCTCACTTGCCCACAAACTAGTAAACCATCCACTAAATGTCCCATCCCTCCAGAATCTACTTCAACCCTATCGCACCACCAGACCACTAAGATCCAGCAACAAAAATCACTTGCAGATCACTAAAGCCAATAATTCTGCTGGTGAAGCACTATTCTTTTGCACCATAGCCAAATTAAGGAACTCCCTCCCACCCACAATTACCTCTGTACCATCATGCACCCACTTCAAAACTTTACTAAAAGCGCACCTAAAAACATGCTGGCTATGCCCTTGCAACTCCCACTCTAATATCACCCACCCCATCCAACCACTACCTTTCTTTCCACTCCACTAACTACCTTGATTATAGCAAGCTCAGATGCTCATAAGCCTAGTACTTATTATACAGCAGGAACTTCTTATTGTAACATTTGTTAATGTCTGTTATGTACTTCACAGATAAAGATTCTAGTTGTCTACTGATGCACTATGTTCTTCATCTGTAAATATGTTGTAAGTAATTGCTATGTAAATTGTTAATCGCTATGTAATCCAATGTAACTACTGTCTGTTTATTTTAACTGTGGAGCTTTTCTCCCCAGGCCTCCGCTGAAAATGGACCTATGTCCAGTCGGACACTCCCGGTCAACAAATATAAATAAATAAAATAAATAAATTGTTGGTCCGATCCGACCATAAGCTTATCACCCTTGATATCCACAACCCGCCCCCACCCCTCATTAAGGAAACAATAGTAAAAAACTTCTCCAAAGCCAACTTCATGCTTCTTAAGACAGAAGTGGTGAACTTCATGACACCCATGCAGATGGACAATACAGTTACAACTGCTGAATCCTACACAAATGCACTCTGTAAGCACTTACATGAGTGCATGGATCGTGCTATCCCAAACAGAACCAAGACGCTATCCTCCAAAAATAGGAAGCCAATCTGGTGGTCCCCTGCCATAAACAAACTGTACAACAGAAGGAAGAAACTGTTGCAAAAGAGAGTAAAATCCCATGAGTGGAGGAGCTCCTTGGTCAGCCTCAGTAAAAAGCTGAGATCCCTTATAAGATCCCCCAAAGCTAGCTATGAAAATAAAATTAGCACTAAATCCAAGGACAACCACAAAGCATTCTATAGCTATGTCAAGAATCTAGATGGCAACACCCAGATCTGCTCTGAGTTACAGCACAAAGGCATGAAAATTACAGAACCAACTGATACTGCCAACATCCTGGCAGATCGGTTCAGTGCTAACTTTACCCCCCCCCCTCACCCCCTACAGGGCAAATATCTATACAGGAAGAATGCAGAGTCCCTGTAATCACAACTATGCAGGTAAAAGGTGCACTTTCTAAAGCCAAAAACACAGCATCCATGGGACCGGACAACATCCCAGGCTGCATTTTACATGAACTTCAGAACGAACTGGCTCCCCACTTAAGCACCATGTTCAATAATAACCTTGCATCAGGCTTTGTGCCCACTGAATGGTGCACAGCAACAGTTATCCCACTCCACAAAGGGGAATCCACCATTGATCCCGAGAACTTTCGACCTATTAGCCTGACGAGCCTGGTCTGCAAAGCCGTGGAAGATATCATCATGGAACTCATAAACAAAGACATTGGTAACCCCCAAACTCTGGATCCCACCCAGTTCGGGTTTGTGAAAGACAAATCATGCCTCCTGAACCTGAGCGACTTCTCTGAGGCAGTCCTCAAAGCCGTGGATGAGGGTAAGGTGGATCACACAGCCTATCCTGACCTTGCCAAGGCTTTCAACACCATCCCCCATTCTGGAATTATAGCTAAACTCACTAAACTAGGTATAAATCCCTACATCACAAGATGGGTTGCCAACTGGCTCACTGACAGAACCAACACCGTAAAAGTTGCAGACTCCAAATCTGACTTCAAAGCAGTGACAAGTGGAGTACCACAGGGTTCCGTCCTGGGACCTTTCCTGTTTGGTATCTACTTCTCTGAAGTACAGGATAACACAGAAGGCCTCTAGCTAATGAAGTTCGCAGATGACTGCAAACTAGGAGCCATAGTCAAGTCCCCAAATGATGTGGACATCCTACAGAAGGGCCTCAATGAGACAGATGCCTGGTGTCAGAGCCATGGCTCAAGCTCAATGTCAAAAAGTGCAGTGTCATCCCCTTTGGCAAAAACTCTGTACCCATGAACTACAACATCGGCAGCAATCTACTTAACACTGAATGCGTGATAAGAGACCTTGGGACCCAGGTGGACTGTAGTCTCTCCTTTGATAGTCACATCACCACAGTAGTCAGGAAGTCCTTCTACGTGGCACACCTCATCATAAAAAGGTGCTCATCCAGGAAAAAAGAGGTCATTGTTCCCCTCTACTCTTCACTCATTAGACCCATTATAGAGTACAACGCCCCCTTGGGAATGTACCTCACAATACATCTGCAGCAGCTGGAAAGGCCACAGAAGTACCTCATAAAGAGGATTACTGGCCTCAAACAAATGCCCTATACTAACCGCCTCAAAAAACTCCAGCTTTACTCCATAGCATATCGCCTACTCCAAGGTGATCTCTGCCTAACATATAAAGCTATGTCAAACCCAGAGCTATTGGACATGCTACACCTAAACAAATCCGAATCCCTCCGAGCTACATGCTCTAGGGACCTAAACCTTGTCACCATAATAAACAGGACACGCTGGAGGAATAGATTCCTGTCCCAGAGACTTCCTATACTCTGGAACAAGCTACCCATCTATGTCAAGCAAAGTTCTTCATTAGCACTCTTCAAGAAAAATCTTGATGAGTGGATGGGAAATAGGAAATACACCCCGGGGATCACTTCTGTGTCTCTGCTCAACAGTGGCACAGGAAAATAACTTTCTTGGGTGGCGTAAGCCATGGAACCTTGTTGGCTAGGCTTACATAGGCCCTTGGGGTGATAGCCTAGTACCTACCTATGAACCTACAATCTACAGCATAGCCAGTACACCACTGCAAAGAGACAGCTGCCAGAGACTTTGGCAGCATGGTTGACAACTCCCTCTTCTTTGACCACCACATAGCATCAATGGTCAGGAAAATCCTTCTATATACCACAACCTATTTCTAAAGGCACCTCATCCAGGTCAAAACAAGTGATTGTCCCACTGTACTCAGCCCTGATTAGGCCAGTTATGGAGTACAACATTCCCTTCAGTAGGTACCTATCCAGACATGTTACACAGCTAGACAGACCCCAGAGGTTCTTAACAAAAAAGATTACTGATGTTAAGACCCTTGGTTACAAAGACAGACCTGAAGTCCTGCTTGTACACTCAGTTTCTTATAGACTCCTCAGTGAAGACCTTTATTTTGCATTCCTTGGCATTAACATCTCAACCTTCCCTGATTTCATGCATCTCCACAAGAGACATAGCTCAACAAATACTAGAACTAAAGATTTAAATCTCCACTGACATATAAATGAAACAAAGTTGGAAAGGGTAGTACATTACCCACTATCTATTCCACCTCTGGAACGAGTGACACATTTGCATTCTTCATGACAAATCTTGATGATTTGGGTATCTGCAAATTCATTCCCGGTGTGAACTACATTCTCCTCCTAGAAACATGGGGGTGGGTATTGGCAAGGCATAAATGGTCTCATGACTTACTTGCCTTGTAATTCGCATGCTCATATGATCCTATGGCCACTATAGGAACGTCCTCTGGCCCAAACGGGTTGTTGAGGAAATTGTGCAGGAGTGGTGGCGCAGCAGATCTTGTTTATGTTATTACAAATTATGAACCAGATTTGCTAAACTTTAGATGTCAACAAAAACACATAAAAAACAAAACTCCTGGGGAAACTGGTCTACCAAAAAATTCAAGTAAGATCGACACACACACATGAAGGGTGTGACCAAAGTACGATCCAGTCTAGCCCTAGGTAACACTAAAATGAAAATACAAGCACTTCATTCACAGTAATGCAAACACTATGAGCACTTTGTTTAAATAATAAAAATCTTTTAATGAAATGGTAAATGCTTTTGCAAAGTTGCTTCATCAGACCAATAACAAAAAACAATGTAACTAACTATAAAAAGGATCACTCAACCAATCAACACAATGATAAAAACTAACATCACAACTTTGCACAAGCGCTTACCATTTCTTTAAAAGATTTTCATTTTAGTGTTACCTAGTGCTAGGCTGGATTGGGCTTTGACATACCCTTCATTTGTGCGTGTCTCATCTAAAGTTTAGATGTGACACATTTGTGGAGGGAGGCAGTTACTTCCATCCTCCCAAAAGAGGGAAAAAGATGCATTTTATCTGGGCTCAAACAAACCTACTTCATTGTTGCACCAGAACTACAAAACAGTGATATCAGTCTAGTTATCCAAGCTGATGCCTTTACTTACAGCCTTGATTCATTCTCAAAAATGTGGTTTTGTAAAAGGTAGGCACATAATTTGCAACACTGCCAAATCTTAGTATCTGATATATGCAATACAGCTCTGCTGTGCACAGGGATAGAGCCCTGACTGTGCCTTATAAAATATGAGTTTGAATAGTGGCTTGGGTGCTGGAACAGCTGGATGGGGGATGGAAGTGGAGTTGCCTTTTGCCAGTTTACCCGACTGAGGTGGAGAGGAATTTGGTGGGTCCCTTTCTAATGGCAATGCCACTGCAGGAGTAGGCATAGGACAGTCCCCGACAAACATGGCTTTGGTTGTGGGCAAGACATGGGTGCGTTTACCCAAGATAGGATGCATGTAGCTATGGTAGGACACATGTGGGAGCGTATGCATTCCTATGGGGGAGCACTAGTACCTTCCACAGTAATGTGGATGTCTGCTTCACCACCAAGGGGGTGAGACTGGGGACCTGTTTAAAAATCTCCTTATGGCTGGTCAATAACTGGGCATGGGCTGCTTTCACCCAATAATGGAATGAATGGGGTCTTACACAACAGGGGAACAAATGGGTGGCCATGACGGCAGCTGTGATGGTGGGCAGGTATGAAGGTAGAAAAAGAACCTAGAAAAAAATGTTTGTTTCTGATACAAGAGGCAGATGAAACAGACCCTTGTATTTGCAAACACAGTACACAGAGACAGATACATGTTCTGCATACAGTACTATGTTTGCTATGCTGGCATTTAGTATCATAATTCATAGACACAGATCACAGTACTAAACCCTGGTATACACTGGAATATCTATATTTATGAATGGCATGCAGGTAAACATAGTACCAAATGTGTACTATGCCCTCCCGTGCTATAAACATTCCAAACGGCTGTGTTGTGCTTCAGGCAATAAAGAGACACAACATAAAAGGGAGGAGATAGTTAATAAGGTAAGTGTCAGGTGCATATGTTACTGAAAATCTGCTCTCTGCTGTGGTCTGCTGTCATGCCTTAGAAATACAACAAATAAAAAACTGTTACTCGCTGGTCATGGTAGCAAACATAGGGTCATTGCTATAAAATGCTGATGAAGGATTCTGGTGTTGCTCAGGCCCACATTATCCAGAGCATCACTGTCAGAGGACAGTAAAGTATGGCTGTGGCAGCAGGTTTGCCTGCACCACAGGGAGGTCTTTTGCTGATATGGTTTTTCCTGTCACATAACATATTTCTTTCTTGCTTTATTTATTACTGACATGCTTCTCAACTCTGTATGCTGAGCAGCATATCAGCAGAGGAAGAGAATTATTGCTTTAAGATGCAGCAAAAAAGAAGTTATGTACTCATCATAATGTTCCATCTGTATTGTCGATTTTTTCATCTCTTCTCACATATGGGTCCAGATCCAATCTATCGGATCTGACTCAGCCATTACTAAGCCTGTGGCAATCAAAAAGCTTTTGGATAACTCATCTTACCCACAATGCAACTCTCTCTGTTACCTCAGAATTTATTTTCTAGAATTTAACTTTAATGTTGAAAGGATTTTTAAGAAGACCACTTCTGGAGTATTGGAGTTAACAAATAATGACCTGAAATTTTCTTCGTTTTCAACCAAAAAACCAAAGGAAGGGGGTTGGTGGGAGGGAATGTGAGGAGAGATGAAACAATCGACAATACAGATGGAACGTTATGATGAGTACATAACTTCTTTATCTGATATTGTAAATTTTTCATCTCATCCTTACATATGGGACCGAGTCCCCAGCTACCTTTACTCTGGGCAGACTCATGGGAGGATGTTTCTCAGAACCATCAAAGCAAAGGAGGGTCTTCCCCCTGGAGACCAAATCTAGCTTGTAATGAGTGATAAAGGTATTATGGTTTGCCCATGTGGCTGCTGCACAAATATCATCCATGGAAGCATTTGTCTGGAAGACTGCAGATGTGGCCATGGCCCTGGTTGAGTGAGCTTGAATAGATTTGTAAGGATTTATGCCTTTTGAAGTGTAAATGAAAAAAAAATGCAATGCAAGAGCCTTTTTGACAAGGTAACTGTGGATACTGGAAGGCCTTTTCTAGGGCCTGCAAAGGTAATAAACAATTGATTTGCTTTCCTAACTGTTTAGTCCTATGCAAAAAGAAACAAAACTGTCTGAACATTTAAGAAATGTAGAACATATTCACCTTAATTGCTGAAATTAGGAAATAAAACAGGCAAATGTATGGTCTGATTAATATTTGTTTGTTAAACAACTGTGGGCAGAAAGGAGGGGTTGGTATGCAAACAGACTCTGCCTTTAGGAAAAATCAAATATGGAGCCTTGGAAGATAGTGCCTGAATTTCTGATATTCTTCTTGCAGATGTGATAACCATCAAAAAGGTAGTTTTCCAAGACACAAACTTAATATCACAAGTCACTGGCAGTTCAAATGGAGGTTGAACAATTAGACATAGTAACAAATTAAGGTCCTGTGGGGGAGAAGAATCCTTATGTGGAGGCCTTAACAGGGTCCCTTTCAAGAAGGCTTTGCAAAACTTGTGGGAAATGAGAGATGTTATCCACCTCAATTGCTGCCAATTGCACCTTTATGGCAGAAGCAGCTGCTCAATTACTGAAAATGTAGGCTAAAAATTCTAGAACAGAGTGAATATGGGGCGTGAGAGGATCTACATTCTGTTGCCGAGCCCAAATTACAGACCTCTGCCAATTACTTCTATACAGTTTTTGAGTGGATGAGTTATGAACAGACATCAAAATATGATGGACCGGCGAGGACAGCATTGGTTGTCTGGCAATCAATGGAATTGGAGAAACCAAGCCGTCAGTTTGAGGTTGTGACGGTTTGGATGAAACATTCCTGCCAGATGTGACAGATGTCTGGATAGGGTTCCAGAATCCAGGGTTTCTTCTGTAGATGAGGTCAGAGGAAAGGAAACCAAATTTGTCAAGGCCAGTATGGGGCAATTAGGATTATTATTCTTTTCAACCTGTTGGCTTTTTGAAGGAATTTGGGAATCAAGGGGATGGGGGGCCAATCATTTTATTAGAGCATCCCTCAGGGACTCCCCCAGTGGGGGGGGGGGGTTTGGGGCAAAGTAGCTGCTGCATTTGTTGTTTAGGGGAGAAGCAAAGAGATCACAGCAAGGCTGGCCCCACCTGCGGAAAATTTCCTCTGCTACCTTCTGGTTGAGGGACCACTCGAGAGCCATGAGAATGGCTCTGCTCAACTTGTCTGCTATGACAGTGGACTTTCCCAGAATGTGCATTGCTATAAAAAAGAGGTTGGATGAGTTTGCCCATTGCCACACTCTGAGCACTTCTCAACACAGAGGGTATGACCTGGTTCCTACTTGCTTGTTTATGTACCAGGCGACCGACATGTTGTCTGACTGAATCACTACCGTTCCCACAGGAAGAGCAGTCTGAAATGTCTGCAACACTAGAAGCACTGCACTCACCTTCAGGATGTTTATGTGGAGTTTGGCCCCGTCTGAGTACTATGTTCCTTGGACTGTCTTCCCCAGATAATGCCCCCTTCACTCTATTTGGGAAGCATCTGTGGTCACCATAGCCTGTGGTTGAGGCGGAGGGGTGATGTTCTGACTGAATTCATGAAATATTCGTTTTGCATGTGTCTGTTATGAGAATTTGGTGAGACATCGGTTGGTGGATAATTGACCATTGGGCAGCTAGAAGCCATTGCAGTATTCGCATGTGAAATCTGGCTAATGGAACTAACACTACTGCAGCAGCCATTGATTCTAAAGCTTGTAGAATATGGCGAGTGGCTACATTCTTGTTTCTGATTAATTTGCATGTTTGTTGCCTGATTGTTAACACTTTGGAGGGAGATAGTTTAGCAATCACTTGAGTGGTGTCCAGCAGTGCTCCTATCAACTCTAGTGTCTGGGAAGGTTCTGGATGTGATTTTTGGTAATTTATGATTATGCCTACTTTGCACAGATTTGAAGAACAGAGTCTCTTGTGCGGATAAGTAGATGCCTGGTCGGGGCAGATATGAGCCGGTCGTCTAAATAATGAAACACCCGAAATCCTTGTCGTCTCAGGTGAGCTGCAACCACTGCCATGCATTTGGTGAACAGTTGGGGGTGGTAGTCAGACCAAAGGGCAGTGTTCTGAACTGGTAATAACTGGCTACCAGCCAGAAGCGTAGATATCCTCTGGAGCATCTGTCCATTTTTATATGGTAGTACGCATCCTGAAAATCTACAGAGCACTTCCAATCGTCCTGTTCCAGAAAAGGAAGCATGGACTGCACCATGACCATTCGGAACTTGCAATGTTGAACCAACTTGTTCAATCTGCTGAGAGCCAGGATTGGTCTCCAGTCCCCTATTTCCTTTGAAACCAAAAAGAATCTTGAATAAGTTCTGAATCCTCTCTGATCTCGGGGAACCTACTGGATGAATCTTTTTTCCAGCAGTTTTTGAATTTGAATGACTGCATGATCCCTTTGACTGGGTGGAATGTCTGGGATTTTCTTGTTTGGGGGTTGTTAAGAAAAGGGAATTTAGTAACCCCTGGATTTTATCCTCTGCACCCACACATCAGAAGTTATCTTTTGCCAGGCTCTCCAGTGCAGGGATAGTCAACCCCCAATTGCCTCCAGAGGTGAACAATTGGGCCTCCTTTCAGGAGCTTTGAAAGGTTTTCCCAAAGGACTCCCGGAAAGTTTGGTTCTGTAGAGCTCCTCTGCTGCGAGGGTGGCATCTTCCATTATTGTTCCCCCCTATGCCTCTGGGGGAAAACTGTCCATGTCTGTCTTGGTAGGACCCCTGAGACTTCTTGAACTACATTTTTCCACTGCATCTCTGACCTTTAGGATAAGGTCTCTGACGAGCCGAAAAACATATGCCCACTGCAGAACGAGTCTTACCTTCCTTCTCACTCCTGGATAGCATATATTTGACTTTGGGACCAAAAACGTGAAGTGCCGTCAAACAGTGCATCGACAAATAAAGACTTAAAAGGTTCCACAAAATCGCATAGGTGCATCCAGGCATGTCTCCTCATAGGGATGATGGAACCCGCCACGCTACTTGTTCCTTTGGTTGCATGCACGATGAGCGTCATGGAAGAGTTAGCTACAGAATGTAGGGTGGCTAACTGGCAAGATACCTTCTCTCTTCCTCTCTCAGCTGCTGCTCCTTCAAGGGTATCTGACAGCTCCTTGATCAGATCCCTTTGCAACCTGGTGAAATGAAAAAGGTAATTCAGTGATCGCAAGGCAAAGTTTGCTGAAGAAAACACTCGGTTTCTGCATCTATCCATCATCCTGGAAACCTTATTAGGAGGATGAATAGGTAAACTATCTTCTGAAAGTTCCTTCTTGGTTGCCGCTGCCGCTACCATGGCATCTACTGCAACCCCTTTTGTCCAGAAGGCCTTGTCAGATGGGGTAGTGCTTATTTTATTCAGACTCCAGGGAATAGGTTAGATGGAATTTGGGGTCTCCCATGCCTGCCAAGAGATCAAACCTTTGAGTTCATTGGTGGGCAGAGTCACCCAGGAGGTAGATGAGCAGGAACCAAAGTCCGCAAGGTAGACCGACTCCTCAGGTGAAGGATTACTGCACTACCAGCCACCTCTCTGATTCAGGATCTCCAGAATCTCCGCAAAGGAAACATCCTCAGGAGGTGACTGTGGGAATCCTTCTCCCTCATCAAAATCATTGTCTTCTGTGGCCGACTCTTCCTTGGAGTCCAAAGGCTTCCTCTTGCAAAATCTCTTCCTGGGGACTAACTCAGTGGGGTAGTCAGGGGAGGTATTGGAACAGGCAGGGGTACCCAGATGGGTATCCTGGTGCCTGAGGTCCCGCTGTCCCTGTGGAGCATACTGGTGAGAAGAAGAAAGCAGGGTACCTTGATGGGATTGAGTATCTGAGGGGACAGGCGACCTTCTAGATGCAGTGGCAGTTATAGCCCTTTCCAGAGCCCCAAAGGCTGACTGGTACTGAATGGAGGAGGACTCTGGCTAACAAGCCATGTTTTCAGGACAGGGTCTCCCCTCCAGTCCAAAAGACAGTTCACTGGGGATAGAAGCTGGAGCCAAGCTTACCTGGGCTGAAATGCCAAGGGGCATTGACTGCTCCAAAGATCTGGGAGTCAAGCACACTCATGTTTCTCAAGGTTCACTGTGGCTCCAGGAACTCTGGCTTTGAAAATGCTTAAGAGCTCCTAGCAAAGGTGTGATCCAAAGAAAGAGACATCTTTGGATCAGAGCTGAAAGGGCGTATCGGATCCAATGACTCTGAAACTTGCCCTGAAACCGGAGGAGAAGGAAGGGGGAGTAGATGGTTTGGAAAAGACCTTTAATCACATGGGACTAGGCCGTGAGGGACTTAGTGATGCCCTGCACCCACAAAATCTTCTGCACCATCTGTTCCATGTCTTCTTCAGTAAGGCTCCTGGTTGAATGGGAAGAGGACACTGATGGAGATTTTAGTCCAGTAAAGAATGGATACAGTACCCTTTATGAAACAGGATCAAATGTTGGGGAGTACCGAGTCCTGGGAAATGTCAATACTGGCTTGAATGGACTTGATGACATATCCAACATCAATGAATCCAATCTATCCTTACTCGATAGAATCGGAACCGAAGAAGCTGGATCCAACCTAGGAGTGCTCAGGCAAAGGAAACAAATTCACTGGAACCATGCTAAGGCAATAACTGCCTTATGAAGCTTCTTAAGTGAAACTTCTAAGGTTGCGTAATAAACTTCGGAATTTACCTTTGGATTCTTGGACTTTGTTTTAGCTAGTGTGGTCCCAGTGAATTTGTTTCCTTTACCTGTGCCCATTTATCTTCACTGGATTTATCACCAGATTACTTGTTTTTTTGCTGACGCTAGGAGTGCTCGGCGCCAAAGGCTCTGATCGAGTCACAGACTCCACAGGCTTAGGAGATTTTGACGTTTTAGTTCTCAGCTCAGAGGGTTCTGTTAGAGTCGAGGAAGGCCTCTTCTTTACTCTGTCACCAGATTTGGAGGAAAGTGAAGAAGCAGGGCTCGAGCCAATTTACTTTTGGTAGAAGATCCAGATTTATGCTGACTGCCAGAAATAGCCTCCTCAAAAGCAGATGGCAGCATGCCCCCTCAAAATGAGGTTATTTTTTCCTCTCAACCAAAGCTCAGTGGTTGAAAAAATGGCATATTGCACAATCTTCTTGTAAATGAAGGGGCCCAAGACAATAAACTCACAGGGAGTGCGAGTCACTAAAAGGAATCTTATGACCACACTTTGTGCATTTTTTGAATCCTGCTAGTTTATCTTGCTTCTCTGCCATGTTGTAAAGGTTATGGACAGAGAAAACTCTCACACTGACACATGCACACACACTCAAGACCAAGATAGGGAAAAAAAGAAGGAAAGTTGTTTTTTTTGTTTCTTTTATATACATATGTGTATATATATATATATATATATATATATATATATATATATATATATATATATATATATATATATATATATATATATATATATCTATATATATATATGTATGGGTTCACTTTATAATCTCGATATTCTGAAATACCGAATTTCAGAATACCGAGATTATAATACTGAATGCTCGGAATCTCGAAACACCAGAAGCGCGAAATTCGAAATACCAAAGTTTGGAGCTTCTGGTTTTGCGGTGTATGAATGGATGTAAGTGCAGGTAAGTTTGTATGAGTGTGTAGGTTATGTGCTGTAGTGTATGTTAGTGTGTGTTTTGGTTGTGATGCGTGTGTGCAAGAGGCTGTGAAATCTGTGGGCATGAGTTGCCTTTGTGTGTGTGATTGTGCAGTCTCGGAGTTAGAATATATAAGTAGGGGGGTGTGGGGGTAGGTTATTTTTTGTTTGTGTGTGGGGGCAGTTGTGTGTATGTGAGTGTGTGTATGTAAGTGTTGGGATTTTGAATTTCGCGATTATGGGCATTCGGTATTGTGGTGTTTCGGCTTTATGATCTCGATATTCTGAAATTCGGTATTTCAGAGTTTCAAGACTATAAAGTGAACCTATATATATATATATATATATATATATATATATATATATATATATATATATTATACTGTGGTGGTGGTGCTGCGGCAGCATTGTCGCCTCACAGTAAGACGTTGTCCTGTTCGATTCTCAGCTAGAGTGTCTTCTGTGTGGAGACATGCGTGAATGGGCGCACCAGGGCCGGCAACTTGACACGTAAAAATCTACTGCCAATCATTAGCGGACCGGAGCTCTACTGTGGCGACCCCTAACTGGGAAAAGCCGAAAGACACAACAACAACAACATATATGGATTCACTTCATAACACTGAAAGCTCAAAACACTGAAAATGAGAAAACTTCATAATATGGAAGACCAAAACACTAAAACTTCAAAACACTGAAAACTCAAAACACTGAAAACACATATCATACATATACTGAGTTTAAACAACATAACTCATAGCACTTTCTACCAAGTGTACACTTAGTGTAATGAAGTGCAATCTTGGAGTTGATATATATAAGTAGCAGGGGGTGTGGGGGGGTGCAGCCCCCCACATGGGGAGTGCAGGAGGGCTTGCCCCCCTGCTTACACTTGGTGGAAAGTGCTATGATTTATGTTGTTTAAACTCAGTATATGTATGATATGGGTTTTCACTGTTTTGAGTTTCAGTGTTTTGAGTTTTCAAGATTTTGAAGTTTCAGTGTTTTGAGCTTTCAGTGTTATGAAATGAATCCATATATGTATATGTATATGTATATATATATATATATATATATATACATACATATATATATATATATATATATATATATATATATATATATATATATACATACATATATATATATATATATATATATATATATATATATATATATATATACACACACACACACACACACACACACACACACACACACACACACACACACACACACACACATATATATATATGTGTGTACGGAAAAGAGGGGGAAAAAAAAGGGAGACTATTAACGATAGTAGTTAAAGGAATACCTTAAAGCTAAAAGGGAAGGGGAGTAACCTATAAAAAATGGTTACTAGCAGGAAAATGAGGGAGAGAGAGTGAAAGAAACCTAATAAAAGGGGTTACTGTTAAAAGGGGTTTTTAGAAACATGGGGGAAATAGAAAAAGGCTAAATACACTAACAAAGTATAGAAGTAAGAATATAGAAGGAAATATTATAACAATAAGACCTGGTAATCCAATAGCTAGCTGACTGGACCACGTCTTCGCAAAGTGGCAAGTGAGATCTAAGGTAACAGGGAGAGGTGCATTGTGGGTAATGGGAGGTATCCAAGAGCTTTTTGGTTGCCACAAGCTTAGTAACGCCCAAGTCGGATCCGAAGGATCAGATCCCAGACCCATATGTGAGGATGCGATGAGAAATTGACAACATCAGATCAGATGTTTCCACTCAGCTGGAGTTCCATACATTACCCCACTGGGACTACAACTTACAACGGCGGGGTACTGTTTATGAATCACATATTATTCGGAGGGAGGTAATTAGCATCTGTGGGGCGGGTGTGTATAACTTAATGCATGTATATAAATGAGGTAATACCATATACTAGGTCTTACCCTTATGTGTAAAATACTTTATGAATCTCAAAGAGCTTTGGTATGTAGGTATACAGAATAACAGCCATGCTTCATGGTATAACATGTTTTAAGAATACTTCCCAGAATCTCTACTACTAGTGAGCAGTCTAGAGGTCAAGAAGGCATTTGATATGGTAAACTGAAAGTGCCTATTATACAGTGATTAAATTGTTTGGGTTCTAGTAAAGTTTTATTTTTTTTATTAAAGATTATACATACAAGTTGCACTGGCAGAAGTCAAGGTAAATGTGAAGCTTTTGGCTCCATTTCAACTCTTTAGGGGCACAAGGCAAGTCTACATACTTGTCCCCTTTCTCTTCACTTTGTATTTGGAAACCTTGGAAGAAGCCCTTTGCAGATCTAAGATCAGTGGGTTCAAATGGGCTGAGGAGGAAATAGAACTGTCTTTTTTTGTATACCAATGACCTCTTAGTGTATTGGGCAGTGTGACGCCCACCACTGCTACCAATATGTGATGGGCACCAATATATACTGTCCCCATGCTAGGCTAGTAATTAAGGAGCCAGAGTCCTCATTACTGACACTGGAGAGGGTATGTACACTTGGGATACAAATGTATACATTCAGTATTTCCAGATGCAGATCTCTCTCCATGAAGTACAATTTCCCTTAAGAGCACACAGGGAGCACACTCAGTTCAGGGTCTAGATTCCTCTATGTCTGTCTCCTTCCAGGTCCCAAATAAGACTCCCCATTGGTACAGCTGTAGGGTTAGGCCCTCAGTTGAATGTCCAAGCCAAGACCTCACACTGTTTCTGTAAACCCAGTGCTTTGTGTCCCTGCCCCAAGTAGCTAACACACACACACACCTGGGAAAGGCTGGTACAGATTTATATATAAAGGTAGTTATCATTGCCACCGGACACTTCATAATCAGCTACTCTAAGGCCCTTAACAAAGGGTGTCCAATTATACTGTGTAATATTAATACTAATTCAAATGGTAGTAGTTGATCATGACAGCTAGGCCTTCTGGGGTGGCCCACACAGTGTCACCAAATAAATATAAGCACTCTCAAATGTTAAATACTTTCTTCAAGGACCAGCCACAATAAAACTTTTAAATATATTTAATAATAAATAATAAAACAGCATGAACATGCTGAATAAATATTACCAGTAAACCACAGAGTTCAGATCACAGGAAATATTGAAAAGAACATTGCTGGACAGACTCAGACAAATAAAGAAAAACAATATCTAAACTAAGCTTCACTACATTCCTGACTGAATCTAGGAGAATTACTATTCCTTAATAACTTACTTGATATAGCAAGGCACAATGAAATAGGTGAGCAGTCTTTCTCACCAGATTACCCAAAACAGAATACTCCCTTCTCAGAGATTACTCCCTGTAAAATATAACATCCAAACTCCTTGTAAGATATAATATCCAAGATGGCTTGCAGAATGACCTCATCTGGTCAACTGACTCTAGGTTCTCACAGTATCCCCTTTTGAAGTTGACAGGAATTTAGCATAGACGGCTACAATACACATCTTAAATGTTAATGGCAGTGCCTGGGGCTTCCCCTCTTTTTACTGAGCTAACGAACAAAGGCTTCTTCCAGACCTAGCATTTCTGGTCCAATTCAGCACTGTGGGGTACTGTTTTAATGGTTTAATGGCTCATTAACATTTCCTTTATTTTTCTTAAAATAAGCCAGCTGGTTCACCATTGCTGTAGCAGTATTAAAACATACATGTAATTCAGTTACAACAATACATGGACATTTCTTTTCATTCCAGCAGGGTGCATTGTTGATACATTTGAACACAAGCAAACCTCCAAACCTCACATATAAATTTTCAGCACAAGCATCTGTACAAATCAGTTTGATATACAGATGACATATAATTATTTACAAAATTCCAGCTAACTGTGTTGGCACAAGTCATACATCTACTGCCCTACTTCTCCTGGCATGGCTGGCAGTACCTCCTATCATCACAGGCAGTTCTGGAGAAACTAGGAGAATTGCTTTGTTAATACAGTTTTTATCATTCTCAGAATATAAGATGAGGGGTTACAATTAGACCTCCCAACCGTCCCGAATTACTCAGTTTTTACCGAGTTTTGGGGTCCAAATGAAGGGGTGCCACGATTCCCGAGTGGTACCCCTTCATTTCCGATTTCTTTGCAGTTTGTTTTTTTATTTTTTTAAAATTTGCGCTGTCGGAGTTGACATCATCACGTGCGCGATGACGTCAGCTCCGTCAGCACTACCAGCCAGTCGGAATTGAGCTCAAGGAGCTCACGTTATCATTTCCGGCTGGCTGCGAGCAGGCGGGAATTAAACTGTTGCTGCTGAAAGATGAATTGGTAGACGGACTTAAATCTGCTGCTGTAGCTCATTTTTGCTGGGACTTTGCTTTGCTTCTAGAGGGACTCCTTTGCTTCTTATTTTGTTTGCTTTGCTGCTAGAGAGAGAATGGGACTTTTGCTGTGCTGCATTACTGCCGTTTTCGGCTCATTTTTGCTGGGACTTTGCTTTGCTGAGGGACTCTGCTGCTGGGACTTCTTATGCTGCCAAGAGAATGGGACATTTGCTTTTCTGCTAGAGGGGCTCCATTTGTTTTTCGCTGCTGTTTCAACTTTGCTGGGAACTATTAGGTAAGGAAAGGAACAAAGGGTGTGTGTGTGTGTGTGTGTGTGTGTGTGTGTGTGTGTGTGTGTGTGTGTGTGTGTGTTGGGTGCTGCAAGTAACTGGAAATGTGAATTCTTTCAGCCTGCAGCAGATATTATTTAACATGGCCATCTAGTATTTGGAAGTGGTTACAACAGTTATTTTCAGTTTCAAGCTTGTGGAAACTTTCAGCTTGTCCAATACCTTTGCTGCATGCAGTAACCTTTAAAATTAAGTAGGAATAAACGGTTATTTCCACATGGCCTGATATTGTTAGGGATAGCATTTCATGCATTGCTAATGCAGATTCAAAAAGTTAAACTACCAAATGAGTTGTAACTTATATTAATTAGCAAGATGTTAATTGCAGATATTTGATTTCTGTTTGATGTATACCTTTGCACAAAATAGAGATACGCAGAAAAGGAGTATAGTATGGAAACTAAAATAAAAGTTACATATGCCCATCGTTCTACCAGATTTCATGACTGCTAAAACATCTGAAACAAGATCTGGGATATTTGAAGCTTTTACGTTGGTACGTAATAGCAAAACTTAATGACTCCTTTATAGACTCAAGTAAGAATTTACTCATGGATAGTGGCAAAACAGACTGGTGATTGTCAATAATGCTGGACCGTACTATGTCCTTAATGTAAACAACAAATGTTATGATAGTAGTATCATTTTACTCACCAGCTGGAAGTCTGTTAAAGACTTCTGAAGTGATAGCAAGGCAATCATTCAGTAATAGTGGCAATTTAAGTAAATTTCAATAGTATCATATTTAGTATTTAACTGAATGCTAATGATTTACATGTAATAGATAATGATTACATATACTGCTGATCACAGATAACTGTTGCATCAGAAAGTAAGTGTGGATAAAAACATATCCACTTTCTTTTGAAACCAATCTAACAATCTGCTTTCTTTGCCATTTGGAAGAGTGTTATTTCCAGGTGTAATCTCAGATCACTCATACTTCCTATGAGAAAACAGCCAGATCCACAGTGGGAGTTTTGTGTGGATATTTAGCCCTGCTGTCCTCCACTTAGTACAACATGTTGGGCTTTCTGGAAGCTGGTAGCTGGGAGGTAAATGCAATATGCATGAGTTGAATTATTTTGTTAACTTAAGAGTGAGTTAGATGGTCTCTTAGACATTATCCTTCTTCTCACTACTGTAAGATACTTTTTTATATATTTCTTATTTATCCTACCTTAGTTTGCACTTCCAGTTTCTGGCCCTTACACTTTTCACTTCATATGGTATTTCTCTTTATACCTTAAGTTCCCTTTATCCCTGTGTCTCCTTTTCCCCTGCCACATCCCCCCCCACACACACACATATATATATATATATATATATATATATATATATATATATATGTGTGTGTGTATGTATATATGCACATACATACATTTATATATAAATATACACTGACACATACATATATATATATATATATATATATATATATATATACACATATATATTTGTGTGTGTGTGCATGTGTGTGTATATATATATATATCTATATCTATATATATATATATATATATATATATATATATATATATATATATATAAATGTAAAAATAAAATCCAAATAATCATTGTAGAAGTAAAGCAGTATGTACATTACTGTTTATGGCAAATGGGGCGAAATAGCCAGGTAATGGAACATGGAATGGCTGCAGGGAGACTCTGGTGCCATATTTTGGTTGTCTGTTCCTCGGTTTGCGTTTGAAAGTTGGTATCCCACGATTCCATTGGAGTGGGCAGAGTTACGTAATTGTGTATGCAAATTTTATGTTAATCAGCGTACAGATTTGTACCTATTTTTCATGGGCCTTGTCCAGAGTTTTGATGTTTCCAGGTTGAGAGGTATGGTTACAATTACTAAAGCTCAAACTGTAGTGGTTAAGTTTGCATCATCACATAAACTAAAGGAGCAGTTCCCACTTCTGTGAGGCTATGTCTGTATTAAGTATCTAGGGTTGTACACAGTGCCTTCCTTATTGAAAGCAATAAGGATTTCTTATGTCAAACTGAAGGAGAAATGTAAAGACCTAGTGGGAAGTGGAAGCTACAGATGTTAGATCTGGATTAGAAGGGGTATGCCATTGAAATGTTTTTGCTTCTGTTGACCCTCTATGCATCCCACACCATCCCACTTTTTTCCAGGGGCTTTTCTCCAGGATTTGAAAAAAAATTGTTAACCACATTTTTGAGGGATAAGGACATACCTAGGGTCTCATGGGTAAAACTCACAATACTCAAGGGCAGCAGGGAGGAACAGGTTTACCAGATTTACATTTATACTAGGCACTACTCAACTACAGATTTTTCTTGCCATGAAGGGCTGCATAGGGCCCACACTCTACTTTCAGGGTGCAGGAAGAATGACAACTGACTCCCAATGTTGTCAGATGCAGTTTGGAGACACACAACTGTGATATGTAGATTTTAAAAAGCCAAGCCATGAAGAAAACTACTAGTACCAATATACAATGATAATGGAGTAATTCATCTTATGGATAGGGTAAAAAGTCATCCAGAGATTAAATGCTGGGGTCAGTTGAAGGAATCAGAGTTGTTTACATCATGGGCATGTTTTCAACAAGGGTTTATATTGATAACAAGATTATTTAGCATATAGGATTATTTAGCTTTAGGGAAGTACATGATTCAGCAATAAAAGAGATTCCAGCAGGATAAAAGATGCCTTAGTGGAGTAACGTATTGCAAAAGACATAACTAGAACATGTTGGCAAGACAGATATGTGTCTCAGAGGATCCCATGCTCTGGAACAGGCTCCTCATCCATGTGAAGCAAAGTCCGTCCCTAACCCTATTTAAATGTAACCTTGACCAATGGTTGGGAAATTGGAAATTCACCCTGGATCTGGCCCCATGTCTCTGGTAAACAGAGGGAGACAGTAAATATGCCCATACTAACACACCCACCCCACATAACCTTTAGAAATGTCTTAACATATCCCCACCTAAATGTCCAGGATACACAAGGAAATAAATGGGTTGGTTTGAGTTGTGTGGCTAGGCTTATAAAGACTCTGGTGGTTGTTAGTCTACTGTATACCACGAATCAGTGAATCTATAATATGCCAGGGCAAGCAAACAGAAAGAATGGTAAGTAAATTATATAATAGTTAATTCTGGTTAGGGAACAAATAAAGATTCAATCTGAGGGAAAGTGGAGTAGAACATTGAACAGATCCTGAAGTCCAATCTTGGGGAAAAGGATACATTTGGTCTCAAAGTAAATTAGTTGTTGTCACAGATTTAGGATTTTTGACTAGAAATATTTGCATAAATACATTTAAACCCCTAGCAGACTTCAACATGTTTCCAGATACATAAGATCAATGCTGATGATGTACTGACAAAAAAAAGGTTTCCTGGATATATTTTGGGACTGTGCTCAGTTGACCAGGTCTAAAACTCAATTACAACCTTTCTCTTATCTGATTTATGACTGGATATTCCAGAAGCAGGGAATCTGGAGAAATATGAGAGCGCTTAACTGTATGCAGTTTTACAACTATCTAAAATGTTATTACCAAAGTTATCATATTCTTTGTTCAAGAATCATTAACCAAGCCAAAAACAATGGTGGGGACAACCACCCGATTTTTTAAAATATTACTCTTATTCACCTAAAAGGTTAATCGAACAACAGGTTCTGCATCAATTTGTGTTTTCTGAACAATAAGAAGCATGCAGTTCTAATTTCTGGCATCAATGACTATAATACCAGAAAAAAAAATCACGAGATCCACGGCAAAAATATGAGCAAATTTAGGGACATTCTGGAAAATCAAGGACAGATGGTAGGTAAGGTTATCACAAAAATTGGAAAAAGGTAGATCTCCTTTCATAGATGTATATATGTTGCTCTTTGCTCTGGCAAATGTTGAAACACTTATGGTAGAAAGTATGGCAATGCGAGGTATATAGTACTTATGTGGCAAGAAGCCAGAAGATAAGAAAAGCTATAAGTTCTCTTCAGTTTTTAAGTAATAGATTATGGTAAAATAATCCCCATGTTAGCTTTAATTATTTTGTGAGCAGCTAAATCAGTGTTTTATGGCTCATATGTGCACAAGTTTTTTTTTTAATTCATTTTTATTCTTTGTATCATTCCAATTTTAGTATATGTGCTGCCAAAGCAAGCACTTAATTCATTTTTATTAAACCCTGTTAAAAGTATTGAACTGCTACTGAAACTAAAGTTTAAAAAATGCAGCACTGTAATTTTCAGTACAATGACTGATCAAAAAAGCATTTTTTAAATTATTCTACTGCATGTTTTACTATGAACATAACCAAATTACATGGGTCTTTTGAGGCCACCAGTAGAGGAAGATCCCCAGTTCCTCTGGCCATATTTCCACTAGTCAGTATGACTACCACCTTGGGTCCCTGAAAAGAGGGCAATGGCTTAGCGGGACTAACCTGGTCAACAAAGTGTAAATAAAATTAAAAAAATAAACAAAATAGGTTGTAAATTCTCTTGATATAGTAATCACCAAATCCTGTTATTTCTGTGTCTGTCAGCTCTGACCACCAGCACAATGTGTAAAACAAAACTACCTACAAATCAGGAAAAGTGGCAGAAAGACTTTAGAAAGACTTAAGAAATCTGGTGCTTCCTAGATATTCTGACCAGATTTGCCATAGGAAATAGAGAAATGTATAATAAGGAGCAGGGCAAATATTACGAAATCTGAATTCAAACTAGAAAAAAAATAAACACTTAATACACATGTAGAAATAATGCATCTACTGCTTTCTTCATTTGCAGTTCACAGTAAACAGGATAACAAATGGCATTTTAATGACTTTACTGCAGAATCTTCTCAAATACTCATCATCCATAAAACAGTAAATCAGCAGATGTGAAAAACAAGCTGTTCCAAAAGGAGAGAAAGCAAAACACTTCAACCAATATGAACACAGAGAAAAAAGTGAATTACTAAAGTGATACAAACAAAAACCCACACAAAGTACTAATGCAAGATGAAAAAGAAGTGCTTCATTACCAGATTAGAAGCAAAATACACACATATTTTGCATATCAGGTGACTTAAACACATGCATATAAATGAGAACACTTAGCAGAAGTCCTGCTGTATGAAAGACTGTGCATGAATGAAAGGTACAGTATAAAAACAAAAAGACCACTAACCAGCATTTATGGTCAATGTCCTATGCCATTGTCTACAACACAACAGGGTCCTTCTTACTTTGTCTGAGAGTTATACTTAACATGCTGGCAATCACTGTAAATGCTTTATATGCACACATCAGCCAGTCAAATGCAAAAAGCTATAACCACAATAAACCATGACAGTCAGTATTAACCACCTAACTAGAACAAAATTAAGAAACTACTGATTCAGCATACTAGAAATCATGCACACACCAGCCTATGCAGAACACACACTGTATTCACTCTTGTTGCATAATATTACTGTAGATACAGCATCAAAGCTTCATTCTGCTATACACTTGAGTGGTACTCTTAAAAGTAAAAAGTGTCAGGGTCTACCCTAGGCTCCAGAGGATTAATGCTGTTAACAAGCTTTAGTACTTCTCAGCTGATTCCCTCTGTCTTCAGCTGCTTACAATGTCAGTCTGAGTACATTCATTAAGCAGACAGTGTTCCCAGGGAACAGTGGCACTGGTGCTTATTGAGTCTATCCTGTGAAAGAAAGAAATACACAACAGTACCCACCCAGCCAGCTTACTGAGTTTTAATTAATCATCCCCCCAGGATGAGTATTCATATCTTTATATATTACCCTTGCTGTAACTGCAACCTCCCTACAGGACAGGTTTCTACCCAGGACTGTTCAGTAAGTAGCCAGCAAAGGAAGCACTGCTCTCTGCGTCTACTTCCTGACATTCAAGGATGCATTCCTGGCTTTTGATGGTTTCATCATAATAGCAAAACAGGTCAGAATGGCCAGTTTATCTTTTTTACAATGATGTCAATAAAGATCTCTGAAAATCTGTTATTTGTATCTCAGCATATTTGCTACCTGTGCATGTATCTAGAATGAAGAATTGTTAGATGAATTCTCTTCCCAGCACACACTCACATATACAGCTGCAGATACAGATATAGGTGCACACACACAAAATGTTTACATGAAATACATACATATATGTGCATACAAAGATGCCAAAGTGAAATCCCTACGGCCATTCAAGTCAGTCCAGTTGCAGCAAAAGACCCCCCACACATATGATTCCCCTTACCCAACTCCCATCCTTTCTTTGTTCTGTGTGAAGCAGCTCCAACTCTCTCTGATGACTTACATTGTACCACTGCCTCAGGCAATACATTCCAGAAATCTAAAGCCTCCTCCATGAAGATGCATTTCCTTAGATCCAGATTAAACTGTCTGCCTTCCAGCTATCACTTGTGCTTCTTTCTGTACATTTTGCATTTCCTCGTTAATGTCCCCCTCCCCACTCATCCCACTTCCTGTGCCCCTTTCTCTTCTCCCTCCGAATGTATACAAATCCATCTTTTAACGTTTTTCTTCATAACCCACTCACCTCTTTATTTCTTCTGCTGTTTTGGGAATACTACACTGCATTGGAAGGGAATTTCTTTGTTAAAGAACTCTGGATCAAGCCAAATAAAAGGTGGGGATAAAGGCTCAAAATCACAGACAAGATTTAAATTATTACTCTAATTCACTTAAAAAAGTTACTAGAACAACAGCATTTGCACCAAGAACAACACTATATTCTATGAACAATATGAAGTATGAAACTCTAGTGCCTGTCATGAATTCTCAGTGATTTACCAGAAAATCCAAAATTTTAAAAGGGAAAGAGCAAAAATATGAGACAATATCAGGGATATTCTGCAAAAATTTGTTACAGTTGAGAGATATGCTACACAGCATGATTTCTACCACCCTAATCTATCTTCATTTTTATGGTTTGTGAAATACATGTTATAGATCAGGGGTGACTTTTCTCTTAATACTAAATGGCACGACTGATCTTATGGGTAATTGCACCCAAATGTTTTGTCAAGTGTAAAAAAGGCTTAAAAAAGTAGCCAAAATCTAGAATACACAAAGGCTTACTGATTTAACTGGGATTAAAAGAATCACACTGAACAATTTGCCAAGCATTTAAAAGAGAAAGTTTCAGTGCAGGACATTAAAAATGACAGTGGTTTAATAAGGTGTTTATACAACTCATCCTCTTCATACAACCAGCCCAGAACACAACTTCGTAGTCTTTAATTTATTTACCAACCTCCTATAAAACTACCCTGTCAAAAGGCCCTGTTGTAATCCAAAAGTGCAACAATCAACAGAATTGCCCCTTGTTTAGCATAGGGATGCTCTGAACTGGAATCAAGCTGAACACATTAACCAGAAAATCAGCATCCAACAACTCCATCAGCTTCCCATGTGACATTTTTTCCACGATGAGCATTTACTCAGCAATTTCAATGAAGATATACTGTAATCTGATCTGTATGGCTTTCTGAATGCACTAAGAGAGGAAGGCTATGAATTTGAAAGTGAACACCTGTCCATTCCCACACCTGCAATGAGGAAGCAGTCAAAATGCTGTAGTTCAAGCCAAAGGAAGTGAATGGGTCTGAAGCTTTAGAGGTGGCAGCATGTTAACTACTGAATGGAACCATGGCGGACAGGCAGTGTGCTGCAAATATGGCACAACTGAAAGAGATATGGCAGAAAAGCTCAGCAGGAAGAACAGAAGTTTCTTTAGGTAAGCAGAAGAAAAGAGGAAGGGGAAGAAATACTTGTATAAATTCGGCAAAGCTAGGAAAATCACAGAGAACTGGGAAAAAGCAGAGATACTAAATGAGGATGAGTCTAAAAACTGTTCACCTGTATCACTGTTCTACTCCAGCCAACAAACAGTAAAAAAATACTTCTCTCCACACAAAAAGAAAGCAAGGCAAAATACCACACAGAGAATGAGGTAGGGTTTAGTGGGGACAGTAGTGAACAGATATCAGGCTACAGAGAAGGTGGTGGTAATATGGGCAATGTCAGGAAAAGTGTGTGGCAGAGTAACGGGGGAGGTTGGTGCTGGATACAGCACTTGCCTATATGATCATTTCAGGCACATAAGATGGGAAACAGCTTAATATCCATGTCTTCACTTATCTCACATAGGTAGGTGCAGCAGTGAAGGATGGCAAAAAAAATCTAAGGAAGGATTATGAAAAGCTAATCAAGAAGGCTGAAAGGTGAAAGATGGGATTCTGTGCAGATATACACAAAGTACTGTACTTAGGCCATAGCAACTCTTGAATAAAGTATCAGGCAAGGAGAGTGGGGTTGGACCTACAGTATCCCAGTAATTTGATAGCTACAGCTGGACCTGAAGGGACTACTAGGGATAATGCTAAGTTATGCTAAAGCACAATTTCATACCAAATATAGTTATCCCACTGAAAAAAAAAAGCTAGGCCAAGTACCCTGGCAGTTAAGGTAGAAGGGGGACAGCTGATGGACTGATGTAGTGTATCATCCACTAGATACAACAGAACAGGATGAAATACTTGGGGAGAGAAGAAAGACATGGGTTAAGAGGAACAGGGTAATGGAGCAGAACTTCCTAAGCATAATGGACAATTCTGAGCTGTAGGACAGAGGAAGAGTGGGAGCTGATATAGGTCATGGACAATGAGGGGTTCAGCCAAATGGTACAAGACTGTACCAGAAAAAACTTACTTCTGGATATGGTGCTAACCACATTGTCATGCATATCTAGTTCAAGGCCCACCTCCCAAACAATGGTCATGTCACTGTGTTGTTTAGAGCAAAGGTAAAGGTAAAAACAAAAAGACAAGGAACGTGGTGTGGAATTTTAGAAGTGTGTGTTACAATGAGCTGGGGAAAGTGGACAAGGATGATTTGGGAGGCAAGCAGCAAATCAAAGGAGTTAACAACCTATGCAAATGTGTCGTTGCTCAAACACATACAAACACGCACAAAAATGAAGGCCAGTGGGCTATGCAGGAATGTGTGGCTAGCAATTATGGGTAAATGCAAGGTCTACAAAAAAACAAAAGATAACACAGAGCTATGGCAGAAGCAAAATACAAGAAGGCTACCAAAAAGGCAACAAAAATTTAAGGGCAGCAAAAGTTCACATGGACAGGGAGTTAGCAGAAGGAAACAGGAAGGGAAGTAAGGGCTTTATTACGTAGACAGTAGAAAGCAGTAAAGGAGGGAGGAAAACACCTGGCCAGGCTGAGATAAGATGATAGGGAGATTATAGAAAAATGGGGAAATGTAGAGAAAGTGAATAAATAGTTTGCTTTAGCCATTACAAAGGAATGCAAAGACAGAGGGAGAGAGAGAGAGAGAAAGAGAGGGTGCCATGCTGGAAGGCATGAAGGGCAGAATGGTGGACAGACACCAAGACAAAGAATGAAACATAGGGACAGGAAAGCAAAAGGACCAGATCTGATGCTCCGAGTTGTCAGTAATCTGGTCAATGTGTTGACAGAGTTTAGCACCCTTGTATGGGGGTAGGGCAGAAAAATATAGGGAACTATAGACCTAGAAGATAAAACAGCAGTGTCAGGGAAAGTCATGAAAATAATTTCAAAATGTGGGCTGGCTGCATTCCCTGATGACAACATTCAGTAAAGCAATTATCACGGGATGATGGTCAGAAGGAGCCATCAGTCAAATATGATCCAGTTTTATGACTGGGTTACAGGTGAACTTGCAAAGCGGTGCAAATAGACATGGCCCTGGACGAACTTCACCAAGACCTCTGACTTGGTTTCACACAGTCAGTTGATGTGAAAACTGGAGATAGTTGGTTGTTGGGCTAAGGCTGAAGAACTAGATTGTGGCAAAGGGTTGTGGTCAGGAATAAGGAAAGTGGCTGGTAGAGGACAGCATGGGCCAGTCCCGGACACACTAATCTTCAGGGCATTTCTTTCAGACATATCTCAGGAATATGAAACAATGTCTACTTCTTTGCTGATGACAGCAAGATGAGTGTGGCAGTTAAGAAGGATGGTCAGAAGAGTCTAATGATGAATGTGTAAAGGCTGACCAAATGAGCACACGTGGAAGTTGAGATTTGGTGCAGAAAAAAAAAACTTCACAGGTCCAAAACAGTGAGAACTAGCACATGTAGGAATGGACTTGGACTTGATAGCATCACAGCAGAAGAAGGGTTTGAGGGGGATGACAAAACTGGACTACATCACCTGGAAAAGAGTAACAGGACAGTGGTAGTAGCAAACAGAATGCTTGGATACATCTTCAGGATGATGAACACAACAAGAAAATAGATAATACTCTCATACCTCCAGGCCCTGGTTAGCCCATACCTTGAGTACTCTGTGCATTGTCTGGATGCCATACAAGTAAAGGAACCTCTGGCTGCAGAAAGGACTAAAGGAAGTGGAACTCTTCTCACTACAGACAAGAAATGATGGGGAGCTGCAATATGGCAGCAAAGCATCATCTCAAAGAGACAAGAAGTGGTCATCCTGAACAGGGGGAGGAGGACACCGACAGTAGACTGCAGGTACTACTTCCTGAATTTACAGAAGTACTTCTTCAAAGACAGGGCCGTAGACATATGTAATGGACTACAATTTAAAAAAGAAGGACGATGGATAGGAACTTGGCAGGAGGACAAAGGGTGGTAGGGAGGTCAGTCTCCTTCTGCTGTAGTTCAGATTTAACAAGTGTACCAAGAGATAGCCCAAACCACTCTCCTGTACACTTTTTGCTACCTGTGACAGGTTAATGACACAATACTCTGGTGACTAAGCAAAATAAGACATTCAGATATGACAAGATGACAAATCGACTATGCCTCTTCTATGCAGTGCTGAGTGCTACAAGTAAAAGAAACATCTGGAAAGAACCATAAGAAGTTTAACTTTTGTGTTTCATGAAACTACAGATGTTGTGTTTATACTGCTACTCTGCCATCATTGTATTATTTCCATACTTGGGAAATATTAGGTATCCTATATTGTATGATTTCTTTGTTTTTAACAATAACTGGGTACTGTAGTGGCTGAAAAAATGTCATCCTACTTCATCCTAATATATTTTTTGTAAGATGCATAGTTCTCAACTTTTGCTAAAGTAAAATTTGGAAAAAAAATTGTAATGGCTCTTATTAGCACATATGCATATTCTCAGACTTATGTTTGTTCATTTCATAATTTGAAGTATACTGAATTTGGTATGAAACTGTAACTTAAAATGAAGATACTTAGTTGCAAAACTAATCACGGAAGGTTTCCTGCTTGACTTAAAAAACTTTGCATGATGTATTTCTTCTAGTGATGATTGCACAGCACTGTATATATTGCTATTATTTTTCTGTTTTCATCATTTTTCTCTTTATTGTTATCTTTTCTGTTATTGTTTATTTTTTATTTCTTACTCCTTATTATGCTGTATTGTTTGTTAAATGAAATGACAGAGCTTTTCTCCCCGGGCCTCCGCTGTAAATGGACTTGGTCCAGTCGGAACTTCCCGGTTATCAAATGTAAAATAAATAAATAAAATAATTTTCAGGAGAGGCCCAAGAAGAAAAGCTCCAAATTCAGAAATGTATTTTACAATTATTAAATAGATAATAAGATGATACAGAGATTATATAGCTAGTACTGTGACAAAAGGAGGTGCTGCCAGCACAGCTAGCTGGAATTTTGTAAATAATTATAAGTCATTTGTGAATATCAAACTAATGTATATAACATGCTTCTGTTACAAATGTATTAGAACTGTATGTCATGTGTATATCAAACTACTCTGTACAGATGTTTGTGTTGAAAAGGTATTTGTAAAGTGCTGTGTTTAAAATGTATCCACAGCGTGATCTACTGGAAGAGAACAGAAATGTACATGCACTACTGTAACTGTTTGAATGTATATATTTTAACAGTGGAAACTGGAATACAGAAGGTTATCCTCAGTCCAGCAAACTTTAGAAAAATATGTGAAATTAAATTATTTTATAGGCTACGCCATAAAGATGTTTCAATGCAGCTAGAGGCACAAAGTCTGTACTAGGAAGCTTTCTGAATTGTCTTCAGGGTGAACTAATTACTACTTTGGAAGCATGAAGGAATGCAACTGTTTTATGACTTCCAGCATCTGCCAAAGATCTGAGCAAAAGCCCTTTTATGAGTATTTTTACAGGTAGATACTAAATACTGCCAGCTTCAGCGATGAGGGAGGGGGGGGGCGGTTGCCTGGGAACCAGAAGATGGATGACAAGAAGTGCTATAATTCTGCAAGCTATCCCAGCAGTAATATTTTAGATATTATTTTGAGAAGTCTCTTAGTGAGACACAGCACTCTGTATTCTGTCTTGGACCTGACAACAACAAGAACCATTCACCACATCTGCCTTGTTCTAATAGTAAGTTACCAGGGAATAGTATAATTCTCTTAGACACAGTTAGGAATATAGGGAAGCTTAATGTAGATATCATTTTTCTTTATTTCAGGTTGTCCTGCAATGTTGTTTTAAATATTTCCTGTAATTTTGAACTCTGATGTCACTTTGAATATATATTTAGTATTGTCTTGTTCTTTTATTATTTCTTATTAAATATATTTAAACCTTTATTGTGGCTGATCCAAGTAGAGATATTTAAGTTTTGAGAGTACTTGCATATTTGTTTGGTGACACTGTGTGGGCCACTCCTAATAGTCTTGCTCTCGGTCAAACTAGCATTTGTGTTAATATTAATATTACACAGTAAGACAGGACACCCTTTGTTAAAGGCCTTAAAGGAACAGTCCCAGGGATTTTTTGTTATGATTTAGCCTTTGTTTACAGTTCAGGTTTGTTTTTCTGAGCATACTCACTTGTGGCTGAGGGGGGTGTGGGAAGAGTGTCTGAAGGTGTTAGCCAAATTCCATCTCAAATTGCAGTTGTACTGACAGCAGCTCTCCCTGTGAGCCATTCATTAGTTTAATCTGTGCATTTTACCCATTGAGGAAGGTAGCCTTTCAGGCATTTTACAATTTGACTGCTGCTGCTACTCTAGAAACCACATCAGTAATGCAAGGCTTTTAAAACATTAGTAAAGAGTTTTTTTTTTGCTTCTTTCATTTCATATTTTATTCTATGGTGATTATGAATCCTGGCCATCAACAACAATTTTATGACATGGCTTCTACCTACAGAAAGCATCTGAGTCAGGCAAATAATAGCGGAGACCATATTTCTCTTTCTTTTACGTTTTACTGTATTCTGATTTTTGAATAGTAGCCCGCTGTAGTGACTTTCTAACCTGCTAGTAATTCCACAGAAAGCAAGTTTATGACAGAAGGTTGGAGTATTAGTAGACACACTTTTCTGTTCCTTTTTCAGCTTCTAGTTTGATATGTGCTGATTTCTGAATACTACTAGACAAATGCACTATTTTTTTATGAATGGGCTGCCTGTACATCTGTAGAAGCATAAGTGATGCAAAATTTAAATATTATTATACACTGATGTCCCTTTTCCCTGGCACAGCTTTCTTTATTTTAAATATGAGCCAGGAACTGGGGGCATAGTTCTCCAATCAAATCTTGAGTCGGAGAGGAACACCAATCCAAAGATTAGCTTATCCTGGGAGCTGAAACAAGGCTGGAACTGTGGATTTACAGGATATTTAAATGTAAAATGACACTGTGGGTGATAAAGAAAGTGACATGTTGAAGTGGGCGTGACTTCTAGCAGCTTAACTCGCTCCCTAATTTTAAACACTGGGATTGTCCTTTTAAGGTAGCTTTCAGGAGTGACTGGTGGTAGTGAAAACCACCTTATAGTCTGGGCAGAAGGGGGCATAACTAGTAAATCTCTGCCAGCCTTTCCCAGGTGTGTGTGTGTATGTGTGTGTGTGTGTGTGTGTGTGTGTGTGTGTGTGTGTGTAAATGAAACCTCAAAGATTGTGTCTATCAGCTACCTGGGCAGGGACACAAAGCAATGGTTGGACAGAGAGGTTTCTGGAGGTCTTGGCTTGGTCACTCAGCTGAGATCTCAACTCTATAGCTGTGCCAGTGGGGAATCTTATTGGGGATATGGAGAAAGAGGGAGAAACCGGCCCCAGACTGACTGTGGTCTCTGTGTGCTCTTAAGGGAAATTGCACTTGATGCAGAGAGCTGCATCTGGAAATACTGTGTGTGTACCTGTTATCCTCCCAGTGAACGTCCGCCACTGTTGCCAGTGGCGAGGACTGAGGTTCCCTGACTACTGGTCCAGTGGAGGGTTGTTACAAATACAACAGAAGATCTTGTCAACAAATAATACTAGAATAGATGTGATCAACAATGCTGTCATAAGAATCCTACACGACAATATAAACTTTAAGGTTTGCACAGTTAAACAGGTAGTAGTCTGTGTAAAAAAGATCAGCAAAGATTCAAGATAGTTAAAAGAGCAAAGGGAAACATCAGAAATAGGGCAGTCAGGCTACAGAGTAGAAAAGTAAAAAACACACATGGACATCCAAAGTGCAATGGTTTGCTTAGAGACAGGTTGACCGTTCTTTGTCCCTGTGTAGGACATAAATAGCCTTTTGCTTTTCCAGAATAGTTTTATTCTGTTAATCCAGAAGGGTTTCATTCTGTTAAAGTAGTACCTGAGCTGCCGGTGCACATCCAAAGAATGAAATATTCTCTCTCCCTTTTTCTTAGGTTGTGGGAAGAATACAGGGATGATGACAGATCCATACAGAGTGAACTCTGACACCACTTTTGGCATGAAAGATAGAATAGTGTATATCATAACCCTATCCCTGTGGAAAATAAAGTAAAGTTGCCCACTTTGAGCACTTGCAGTTCAGAAAGCTGTCTTGTAGATGTCAGAGCAATAAGCAGAACAGTATTCCACATTAAGAGCTTCAGATCAGCCCGAGTGGTAGGTTCAAAAGGTGGTATGGTCAATTCTTCCAAGACATAGTTGTGATTCCATGAAAGAGGGATTTGCTTGTGAGGGGATCTCAAATGCAATACTCAATTCATGAACTGTTTTACCAAAAGAGAAGAAGAAAGAGGGGGATCCAAAGGCAGACGAGCAGAGATAACTTCTAAATGCTAAATGCAATTTAACTGATGCATACAATAAGCCATCTTAAAGTAGCTTGCTAAATGCAATTTAATTGATGCATATGATAAGCCATCTTCAAGCAGCTCACAAATATTTCAAGACCAGAGGAATGCTAATTTCAAGTGACCCTCTATTCCTGTTTAAGCACTACTTAGAAAACCTCATCCGTTTGTAAACATAAGCTTTTCTAGTAGTAGGTTTTCTGGCCTCCTTTAACCCATGCTGCACATCCTCATGAAACAAGTACCTAAATGGAGTGAAGTTTGAATCATCCAAATTGTCAGCTGTAGCTGTCCCAAGCTGAGGTGCATCAGTTGCCCCCTGAGACTGTGAGCAAACCCAGAGTGTGAGGAAGTATGTGGTAATTGCCCTTGGCCAATACAATTAGAAGAGATAACCAAGACTGTCTGGACCAGTAGGGGGTAACACAATGATCTTTGGCATTTCTTTCTGCTTTCTGAATCTTTAGAAGTACCTTGTAAATCAGAGAAAAGGGTGGAAATGCATACAGGAGCATTCCCATTCAAAAGAATGAGAATGTGTCTGTCCTCTAAACATGGCTGCAAGGATGTCTGGAGCAGAATTTCTCCAGTTGTCTGTTTTGAAAGGAGGCAAATGATCTGTTTGAGGCTTTCCCTACATCTAGACTAGATCTTGAAACATGACTGCCTTGAGCTGCCAGTCATGCAGGTCTTCCCAGAATCTGCTTAGTTTTTCTGGAACAATGTTTTGCTCTAAAGGGATGCATGATACTTGAAGAGTCAAAGAATGCTGTAAAGCCAGCACCCAGGCCATCACTGCCAAGCAGCGCAGAGGGTATGACATTGTACCCTTTGGTTAGCTGAGGTACCACATCACTGCAGTGTTGTCTATAACACAAGAAGAGGACCTGGAGTCCATAGGTGGTGATGGACTTTCAAGACGTGAATTAATGCCAACATTTCTTTGATACTGATGTACTTCCATGCATTTTTGGGCCTCCATTTGCTCTGCCATAGATGCAACTCCCCAAGTGAAGTCAGATGAATCTGTCTGGACAGACTGCTTTTGAACAGGTGGGAAGAAGGGAAAACATGGGTATATACTCAGCTGTGCTCTCCACCATTGTAACTATCTTCTGAAGAATGACAGTAGTGGCAACTGGGATTTCCGGGAATGTAGGTGCTGGGTCCAAAAATTTCATGCATACAACTCAATTTATCTCATGTGGAGATGGGCCAGTGGTATCATGAAAATCATGAACACCATAAGTCCAAGAATTTTTAGTAAATCTCTTGTTGTGGAATCACTCGTCCTGGAGAATTTCTGAAACATCATCTGGTAGGACAGGACTTTGTCTCCAGGGAGAAATGCCATTTTTTGGTTGGTGTCAATTAAGCACCCAAGGGAGACGAGTCTTAGTGAGGGTGTCAGGCATGACTTCCAAATGTTCTACTTGAACCCTAGCTGGGAGAGTACAGTCAAGACATTCTCCAGCAATTCTAAACACCTGGATACAGGCTCTGCACAAATAAGCAAATTGTTCAAGTAAGGAAAGATGTGAATGCCAAGAAGCTGGCAGTAAGCTACTACTAGAGCAAGGCATCTGGTAAACACTCAAGGTACAGTAGACAAAGGGCAATGTAGAGAACTAATATTGCAAACCAGACACTATAAATCTAAGAAATCACCTGAAGTGATGAACAAAGGGGATAATATGCAAACTTCAAGTCTAGGGTCACCATGAAGCAGTTGTCTGACAAAAGAGGAAGCAATTTCTGCAAGGTGAGCATACCAAACTTGGGGACCTTGATAAACATATTCTCTTTTGAGGAATGATGGGAGCCAAGCCATGGTATAGTCAAAGGTTGAAAGGGGGCATCCTTTTTGGGAGAAGAACCCCTCATTAGGTTTGGGCGGAATTCTTGTCCTGCCATTTCCTTTTGGTGCCTTGGTTTTTGTTTGGCTGGGACTTCTGCTTTTGAGGCCATCAAATATTAGTCTGGTTACAGGGAGGAAACTTGGGACTATGGAACATTTTAGATACCCCTTGCATCTATTTATCCCTGTCATCACAGTGTTTCAGAATCTGATTAGCTGCTGAACCAAACACACAATCAGAATCAAGTGGAGCATTCATAATCATATTTTTAGCCATATTCCAGTACACATAAGCATTGAGGCAGAAGAAAAGCAGTGAGAGTAAGGATTATGGTAGTGAAAACGGAGTTGAGAAATGGAACAAAGTAGTAGTCAGGGTACAGTGTTAGTTATACAGATGCAGAAAACATCAATATGAATAAGGTGGGATTTGAGGAAAGAGAAAAGGTAAGATGGGACTGGAATTTGGAGAGACTAAGGGAAAAAAAAGGAAAGGAGGATTGGAATGGATAGATAGGGTAGCTCCTACTGAAAATATTAACACTTGAAATGCCAGAAAAAAGGACCAAAACTTGGAAAACAGTGAATTTCAAAAATCACTCTTCTCCTTAAAACTTCTTTTTGTGGGGGGGGGGGGGGGGCAAGCACCCTGCACACCCCATGTGGAGGGCAAGCCCTACACGCCCCAGACTTATATATACCAACTACAAGATCACCATACCTCAGAGAAAAGGGAATATACTAAGAAAGGGCACTTAGTATAAGTTCATTCTTTCGGCCTCTGTGTTTTGGGACTTGCTCTATTAGGTCCCAACATTTCAAATGGTTACTTAGGGAGATGAGTCGACACTGCGGTGGTGGTGCTGCAGTAGCGTTGTCACCTCACAGTAAGACATTGTCTTGTTCGATTTTCAGCTAGAGCGTCTTGTGTGTGGAGACGTGTGAATGGGCATACCTTTGTTGAAGGTTGTGTGTCAGAGCTGGCAACTCAGCACTTAAAAATCTACTGCCAATCATTAGCGGACCGGAGTTCCGCTGTGGCGACCCCTAACCGGGAAAAGCCGAAAGACACAACAACTTAGGGAGATGAGTCAGAGAGGATTAAAAAATGGATTGTGGTACAAGTAAAAAAAACAAATACTTCAATAAAAAATTAGACCATTTCCACAAGCTATAAATGTTTCAGGAAAAAAGTTGCAAGACTGATACATTTAAAACAGTGAGAGGAAGATTCCTCAAGTCTCATGAGACTGACAAACATTGCTGAAAAACTCCTTCTGTTCTTAACTCAGACATGTTTTGAGCCTCTTTAAATAACTCAGAATTTTTGGCATTTCCTATGGGTGACAGGAAAAATATCCACTAGACAGATGGAAACACAAAACAGAAAAGTTTGTGTGACAAGCTTTTAGGATAAATTCACTGTGATATCTCATACTATTTTTAAGACTGTTTTGGAGGCTCAACCAAAAATGTATAGGTGGGAAGTTAATTCAGAAGTGACCTGGTTTCAAGTAATGACTCAAGCATTTAAAACTGGTTGGTGATGGAGTAATTGACAGGTAATTTGATTCAACTCCTTTTTGATGGAGATTATTAGTAAGTCAGTCAAGAGCTTCAATAACATGACAGTCCCTAGAGGAAGCAAACAAATCCACAGGAATTGTTCATACCATATGACAAGCTGTAGGCATGTATTTTGTGGAAGTAGGGCTTGCTCTTCCCTTGCATCTCACTACATGCAACCCTTGGGAAATGCAAAGGGACAATCCTTGGGAAGTAGTAAGTGTGACATCCCCACTCTGGACCAGTAATCAAGGAGACAGAATCTTCACCATTGACACTGAAGAGGGACGTTCATTTGGAATACAAATGGATGCAGTCAGCATCTCCAGATGCAGACTTCTCTGCATCGAGGACAATTTCCCTTAAGAGCAGACAGGGCACACACTCAGCCCGGGGTCTGGGTGTCTCTGCCTCCCACCAGCCCCCCAGTAAGACTCCAGACTGGCACAGCTATAGGGTTAGGTCCTCAGCCGAGTGTCCCCAGGCTAGTGAAAGCGGATAAGGTACACATACTAAACTTAGTAGAGTCCTTGATAATAGTTTTCAGTCTTACTCACAAACACTGGCTAATCTACAATGTATGTACTGTACCTGTGTACTATGTATGTATTCTACCTATGTTCCAAGTTTCAGCTGTACACCACAAATCTATTAATTACCTTTATTTTTAAATTAGTATTTTTTTTTGTTTGTTTTCTCCACTGTAACTGTTGATGTGCTGCATACCACTGTAAAAACATGTATTTTGTAATTTGTGTGTATACTGATCATGTCTAAATAACTAAATGTATCTGTAATTTTTCTATGTGAAGCTTTTCTCCCTGGGCCTCTGCTGAAAAAGGGCCTTTTCGGCTCAGTCAGACACCCCCCGGTTAACAAATGAAAAATAAAATAAAATAAATAAAAGATAAAGTCCTCCAGCACCCTCTCTGTGAAACCAGCGCTTCATTTCCCTGCTCTAAGCAGATGACAGACACACTCTTTCGGATTTAATTTTCACACACACACACACACCTGGGAAAGGCTGGCACTGATTTACTAGCTATGCCACCTTTTGCCCAGACTATAAGGTAGCCATCGCTACCACCAGTCAGTTATTATAAGGTTCTTAAAAGGGTAGCCAATTATACTGAGTGAAATTAATATGAATACAAATGGAAATGTTGACTAAACAGCCAGGCTTTCAGGAGTGGCCAGAATTATCACCAAATAAATATATGCAAATACTCTCAAAACTTAAATATTCTTCTAAAAGGGCTAGCCACAAGGAGAAGTTAAGTATATTTAATAATATATAATAAAAGAATATTGAAATACTAAATAACTATTTACAGTAAACACCAGAGTTTCAATCACAGGAAATATTAAAAATAACACAGCTAGAAAGATTCACACAGTTACAGAAAAACAATACTCAACTATTCGCACTATATTTTCCTAACTAATTTAAAGAGTACTAGTCCCTGGTCACCTACGAGAGCAAGGCGAGATAAAGTGGGTGAGTGGTCTTCTTCCTTTGTTAGATTCCAAGAACAGACTGCTCCTGAGACCTCAGTCTAATATTAAAACATTATTTCTGTAAATAATATCACATACATCTGGTCATCTGACTTCTGGTTCCCATGCTATCACCAACACGAGAAGCTACACCTACATGTCAATAATACACACACAAGAGCACTGCTCAGATCTGGTGCAGCTCCTGGAATTCATAAAAACCTTCTCTTCTTCCTACAAGAGCTAATAAACCATAGTTCTTACAGACACTGCATCTCTAGCTTCATTCAAAACTGTGAAATAACATCTTTATGGCCTAGGCCCAGTATTTCTCAAAGTCGGGTGGAACCTCTTCTCTTCCAGTATCCCCCTTTACGATATATACATTTAAACAGTTACAATAATGCACGTACATTTCTTTTCTTTCCATCAGGGCACACTGTTGATATATTTTAACACAAGCAACTTTACAAATACATTTTCAACACAAGTATCTGTACAAATCAGTTTACAATCAAACAACATACAATACTTTACTAAATTCAGCTAGCTGTGCTGGCATATGTTACACATCCACAGCCCTACTTCTCCTGTCATGGTTGGCAGTACCTCTTATCGTCACAGTAAGGACCACAGATGGGGACCTTAAGAATCTAGTCCAAACTGAGAAACCAGTAACCAAACTAGAAACAAACTGGCTGGCAGCAAAAAAATGAAAAGCACCAGTGAAATAAACAATTTATTAACGCTTTCGTCTGATATAATCACTAATCTTCTTCAGATTAACCTCCATTCAATTTACAACTCTTATATATCCGTCATATGACATCACATAAAGCAGCAGCAAATAACAATACCAATACAATAATGTTTAAAAATACTTAAATGGTAAAAAACAATTATCTATGTGCCAAATTTACATCCTAGCTAGCACTGTTTTTTGTTTAAATATATATATTTTTTTAAAGTAAGAAAATAGTAAGGATGTAAATTTGGCACATAGATATTTGCTTTTTACCATTTAAGTATGTTTAAACATTACTGTATTGGTACTGTTATTGGCTGCTGCTTTATGTGATGTCATGTGACATTGGGATATATAAGAGTTGTAAATTGAATTTAGGTTTATCTGAAGAAGTTTGGTGATTATATCAGACAAAAGTGCTAATAAATTGTTTATTTCATTGGTGCCTTTCTTTTTTTGCTGCCAGCCAGTTTGTTTCTACCTTAAGGATCTACAAGCGGAGGCACCCTCTCCACTTAGAGCTTCACTCTAAGGGAACAAGTATTTCAAAAATGTCTCGCTAGGAAGGCCCAATCTGGGAATCAGCATCCTGATGCAGGACTGGAGAGGAAAAATGTGTGAAAGGTATACTCCATCCTCCAAAAAGTCAGTGGTATTGGTACAACTTGGAAACAAAATGTCTTGCTGCTGCCAAACTAATGAAATACATCAGAAACAATTATAGGATTATAAAAGCTTCACTCTATCATAGGCATTATGTCAGTCTAATTTTGTTTGCAAGGCAGTCTTACACTGAGGTAGGTTGCAGTAAGGCTTCTGGAATCCCAGTGGATGTCTAATTGCAGCGTGAAATTCCCCGACCTTAGCCTTAAGTAGCTGCAGTGCAGCAAAAGAGCCAAAGGAAAACAAAGGGACTGACTGAAAATGTTTGGATTAATTTAGTTCATGTAGCAGTACTAGCATGACAGCATGCTACCTGACATCACACTGTTATGTGTAGGTGTCATACTCCTGTTTGAATCTAAATGCAAACTGAATATCCAGACAGACAGCATGCCACCTAACACCACACTGTTATGAGTAGGTGTCATATTCCTGTTCAAATCTAAGTGGAAACTGAATATCTGGAGCAAGTACTATCATTGCAAAAATATCACTAAGCAGTGGAAATGTCTCAAAGCACCTTGAGGTAAAAAAAAGTAAAAGTCATTAGAGAATGTTCAAGAATCTACCAACTGATATTACAAAACTGTCTTAAAATTAGACAGTCAGCGGCAATGCTTGCAGAGCTTCTGAAATGTTGTAGCTGAATGTCCTGGACATTTCTTTACGTAATGATTTCTGACTCTTGAGTGTCACATAGACTCTGAAATCTGTCTGTCTTTCATATAAAATTTTTTGTGTGAGATGGGGTGGGAACTGTTTATATATATATATATATATATATATATATATATATATATATATATACATACATGCACGTTTTACATATATATATATATATATATATATATATACATATACAGGGGATATAAAAAGTGTACACACCCCTGCTAAAATGTCAGGTTTTTGTGATATAAAAAAATGAGACCACAATAAATCATTTCAAAACATTTCCCACCTTGAATGTGATCTATAACCTGTGCAATTCAATTGAAAAACAAACAAATCTGTTAGGGGAAAATATAAAAAATAAAAAATGTACAATAAGCTGTTTGCATAAATGTGCACACCCTTAAAATAATACTTTGTTGAAGAACCTTTTGATTTCACTACAACATTCAATCTTCTTGGGTAGGAGTCTATCAGCATGGCACATCTTGACTTGGCAATATTTGCCCACTCTTTCTTGGATAACTGCTCCAAATCTGTCAGAGTGCGAGGGCATCTCTTGTGCACAGCCATCTTTAGGTCACTCCACAGATTTTCTATTGGATTTAGGTCTGGGCTCTGGCTGGGCCATTCCAAAACTTTAATTTTCTTCTGGTGAAACCATTCTTTTGTTGATTTGGATGTTTGCTTGGGGTCATTGTCATGTTGAAAGGTGAAATTCCTCTTCATCTTCAGCTTTCTGGCAGACGCCTGAAGGTTTTGGGCCAAAAGTGACTGGTATTTGGAACTGTTCATAATTTCCTCCACCTTGACTAAAAGCCCCAGTTCCAGCTGAACAAAAGCAACCCCAAAGCATGATACTGCCATCACCATGCTTCACTGTGGGGAATGTGTTCTTTTGGTGATGCAAAGTGTTGTTTTTGCGTCAAATGTACCTTTTGGAATTGTGACCAAAAAGTTCAACCACAGTCTCATCAGACCATAATACATTTTCCCACATGCTTTTGGGAGACTTGATGTATTGTTTTGCAAATTTTAGCCATGGGTGGATGCTCTTCTGTGTAAGAAAAGGCTTCTGTCTTCCAACCCTACCCCATAGCCCAGAAAATATGGGAGATTGGTGTCACATGTAGTACACAACCAGCACTTGCCAGAAATTCCTACTGCTCCTTTAGTGTTTCTGTAGGTCTCTTAGCAGCATCTCTGACCAGTTTTCATCTTGTCTTTTTATCAGTTTTGGAGGGGCGTCCAGTTCTTTGCAATATCACTGTTGTCCCACATTTTCTCCACTTTTTGATGACTGTCTTCACTGTGTTCCATGGTATATCCAATGCTGTTGAAATTTTCTGTACCCTTCTCCTGACTGATACCTTTTAACAATGAGTTTGCTTTGATGCTTTGTAAGCTCTCTGCGAACCATGACTTTTGCTGTAGCAGGCAACTGAGCAAATGTCAGGAAAATCCTACTAGGACAGCTGAACTTTATTTGGAGTTACTCAGAGTCTCTTTAACTGATGGCAGGTATGTACCCAAGAAGACTGAATGGTGTAATTAAAGCAAAAGGTGCTTCAACAAAGTATTAGTTTAAGGGTGTACACACTTATGCAACCAGCTTATTGTATGTTTTTTATTTTTTTTATATTTTTCCCCTAACAGATTGTTTTTCAATTGAATTCTACAGGTTATAGGTTACATTAAAGGTGGAAAAAGTTTTGAAATTATTTATATATATATATATATATATATATATATATATATATACACACACACACACACATATATATATATATATATATATATATATATATATATATATATGTATATGTGTATATGCATATATATATATATATATTTATGTGTTGATTAACTCAGCCCTACTAGACAGAGCCCATTTACAGTGAGGACTCCAAGCATTACTGAGGAACAGTTCCAGCATTTCAGATAAAAACAAAGTAAATAATACTAATGACAAATATTTTCTATGGTGCCTTCTTCTATAAAATGAATACATTTTATTCTGACCCAGTGCTTCTATCAGGATAATTTCCTGTTTCTTCTTTAAATATAACAACTGACCAGCCTGTAGCAAGAAGACGGATATGTCTCACAGGTTCATAGGTGTGTACTAGGCTAACAACCACTGGGGCCTTTTTAAACCTAGATCTGCATCTCAAATGTAAGCAGTGGCTGGGGACATGAAACATTTACAAGGAGGGGCCTAGAAGATGAACCACTTACAGGCTGCCTATATCCATCACCACCACCACTATCTTATAATGCCCTAGTTTTTGAAGTTGTCCACTTACAGTCTGTCCTACTTATCGGACATGTCTGGAAGGAGGTAAATGGTTTCCAACCTTCAGTTTTCCCCACACTCTGCTTGTAGTTTGGCTGTCAGTATACTTACTTTCCCCACTAGTCTCGTTATGCCCTGCTCTCTTCTCCACTTTTTTCAGCATCACATCACATGCAACACAGTCATTTACATAACCTGCCACTCTCGCCTACATCTCTTCCCTTGCTGCCATTTCAGAGTGTATGATAACAAGGAAATCATCTAAGGCAAGTACCCTAGTTCCTAACTAACACTGGGCTACATAACGAAAATGATGACCTTTCACAACTTGCTACTGCAGAGGAACCTAATGCTGATGGCATTAGTTTGCAGATAAACCTATAAGAAGGAACAAGATGGAGCACCCAGTCTGTCCTTGCAACAAGTTGTTTTAGATAGTACAGCTATTTGGAAAACTGCTTAGCTACCACTTGGCATGTAAAACTGTTAGAAAGCAATTACTGATAAGAATATGGCCCCATAAAACCTCAAAAGTTTGTTTAGGGACTGGAGTAAGGCACTTCGATACATACCGCCAAATATATTTGTAGATTATCTTCTGAATTATTACAAATACCACATACAATGTAACCACTTGACACTTGAGGTGAATAAGCATTTGCTGGCAGTTCACAGTATGAGCCTTGATTGAACGACTATAAGGACAAGAAGCTATTTTCAGAAACTGAGAGGAAAGAAAGATATTTAAGAAAGTTTAAGAGAGAGTTGAATGATTATCAAAATACCAGACAGTTAACGTGATGTCGTCATAGAAAAGCTGTTCACTTTACTAGGCAACAAATTGGGACGGCCCAACGTATAGCAGTAAATGAAATAGAGTAACATTTTCCCAACTACATCTATTTTACAAAATTCTGACACTTCATTCTCAGATTCCTCTTGCACTGCTGAGTGTTCATCTGCTATAGACACTCATCTTTAATTTCTGAAAATGCTTCCAGAAGTAAGTACTCTTAAGTTTCCGAGAAAGCATGTTCTTTAGAATTACAGGGGATGGTTGCAAGCACAAAAAATGTTTTCATGAAAAAGCTCAAATGCAGACTGTGAATATAGGGTGATATTTGCTTAATACCTTGTCTACTATTCTTTCTGAGAGAAAAAGTGTGCTTTACAAACGTCTATTTTTTTCTTCTGGTTTTACTCCTGAACATGGTGGACATGGATCTGCAGGAAGTATACTACACAGATCTTTTTCAATTACAAACAAACTGTGCTCATTGCTAATAATATGGATGGTGCTGATTTTAAATGTGTTGGTTGCAAGTTCCAACTTCCCCCTTACAGTATTGTTAGAACTTTTTTGTTAGGTGTTGAAAACTAACCACAGAACAATGCAGGTAAGAGTTTTGACCAATTTGGTTATAATATATCAAACTCTGAAAAAAGCATTAGCAAGAGGGAAGACTAGTACATATAATACATAATAAATAATGTTTGCTCAAAGCATACTCTTCTAACATGCTGTTACAGTTTTAGAGTATTAGTTATAAGTAACAGATTGCTAATGTGTATTATTTATTTATATTTTGTAAATAATAGCCAGAAAGCAACATCTTTAACTGCATTCTGTTTCTTATACATATGTAAACAAAATATTTTATTTGATGTTTATCTATTTCCCACAAGGTCCAGCTGTTATTGTACCATATGTAGTGCTGTGATCACGTCCTGAATCTAGGAAAGGCATAAACATCTTAAGCGTATCCCTAGCATGAGACCCAATGGTAACAGAACTTAGGAGTGCATAAGTTTGTCACATGCTGCTAAGCATTCTTACGATCAAGTTTTCTACTAGAAACTGCACTAACTGGCACAGAACAAAGACAGAAGGTAAAATAGTCTTTAAAAGCAGTAATATCTTCACTCTTCCACGCTTATAAACAAAAGGTGTGGCAGAAGAAAGGGCCTAACAACCATTAAAAGCTGTTTACCTTCTGTGAGAACAGCACTTCATTTCTACCAGCTGTATCTCTAAACTGTACCTGACTTTGCCTCATATTTTTGCACTATTCCTGATAATACCTTTTATTTTCTGGTATAACTTTGAGAATACTGCTACCCTTTACAGCTTCATACGTCTTTATTTTTCAAAAAGGCATGTTGATGCAAAATCTGTCGTTCTTTTAACATTTTACGTAAATCATAACAATATTTAAAAACTGTTCATGAATTCAACTCTTTGTCTCAATTATTGTTTTTGTACTTGTGCAGAATTCAATTTGATGGGTATGCTGCAGTCGGTTTCAAAGCAAGTAAAATACTTTGGACTTCTACACTTTCTCTTTTTTTTCTCTCTGTAACTGGTAGTACATGGAGCAGATAAAGCACCATTCACTAGAAAGAATTATGATCAGTTCACTGACGATAACCTAATATTATGTGTTCATGACATGGATGCCAAGATTCACCTCTTGCACTTCACTCTTGAGGTAAATTTCTTGACAATCATATCTCAAACACAAGTGTGTTATGATCGGAGACCCAGTCATAATCCTTTATATTACATCTTGGGCTGGATCATGGTTGAAAAGGGTTTGCTGGCCAGCCATCTACCCAATTAATACATGTAATACATAAATGAATGAATGAATAAAATAAATAATAAGAAATATGTTTCCACCAAAGGAGAAATGGGTGGTCTGTTGCAATATGGAACAGAACAGACCAGCTTATGAAAAGGAGTTTTTTTCACTTGATGGATTATGTACATTACTCACAATACCTCTTAGACCTCACAAAATACTTTCAAAATAAAACTGCAGAATTCATTGATTTAGCAGTTAAAGAGTTAAAGAAGAATTAGTAGAGACAAACCAAAGCCCTACAGATTTTATGCTCTGCCCAAGATGCACAAAAACAAGAAGTTATGTACTCACCATAACGTTCCATGTTTGTTGTGCTTGATCTCACCTTCCTTCTTGCTGGTTGGGTTTGGAGCCGATCCTCGGCTCTGACTCGGCGTATACTATAGCTCAAGAACTTTTACTGGCTCGAGGCTAGCCCCTATCCCAACATGCCTAGCGGTAGTTACCCAGATCTCATTTGTGATAACCTAACACTAGACTATGCAGGTAAAAAATTACTATATTTTACATACCAAAGAGAACACCTGCATATAAAGGTGTAAATAATCAGCAAGATAAAGAAGGGGAGACTAGATCTAACCAACTGGTATGGTAAAGGGAAACTCAGCCAGTGTAGCCAACAAAAAGAACTCCTCTCGATCCTCCAGGAAGGGGGAAGGAGGGTGGGACGCAAGAAGGAAGGCAAGATCAAGGACAACAAACATGGAACGCTATGGTGAGTACATAACTTCTTTACGTTATGTTGTCCCTATTTCACCTTCATTCTTGCTGGTTGCTGGTTGGGACTGCATCCCCAATGCCTGTTTCTTGGGTGGCTCACTGGAAAAAAAACTCTTCAGGACCATGGAACCAAAGGATGCCCTGTTCTGGGAGGCCACATCTACTTTGTAATGAATGATAAAAGTATGAGGATTAGCCCATGTAGCTGCCGCACAGATTGAATCTAAAGGCAGTTTGGCTTGAAAAGCAATAGAGGTAGCCAAGGCCCTTGTTGAGTATCCGTTAATTTTTCCTGGAAGTTTTTCTTCCACAAATCGTAGACGTAGATGACAGTGTCTGAAAGCCACTTAGATAAGGTCACTTTTGAGAATGAACAACCTTTCTTATTCTCTGCAAATGATATAAACAATTGGTCAAATTTTCTGAAGTCCTTGGTCCTGTATAAATAAAAACATAACTGTCTACGAATGTCTAACTGATGGAGCTTATACTCTGCCTTGTTGCCATGACTGGGGAAGAATACGGGAAGCTCTGTACTCTGAACACACCCTGGGTAAGAAAGAGGGGTTGGTTCTGAGAGAAACTCTATCTTTGTGGAAAATCAAGTATGGGGGATGAATAGATAAGGCCTGTAATTCTGAAACCCTCCTAGCTGAGGTAATGGCAGTTAAGAAAAGGGTCTTCCATGTCAAAAATTTCAGTGGACAAGAAGCAGCTGGCTCAAAGGGGGGAAGAATCAGAGCCTCTAAAACTAAATTTAGGTCCCGGGGGGAGAGGTTCTCTTATTGGAGCTCTTAAGAGGGTAGTACCTCTTAGGAATGCTTTACATAGCCTTTGGGACATAATGTTAAAGCCCATTTCTCCCACATGGAAATTAGAAATGGCAGCCAGCTGAACCTGGATAGTAGCTCCCGCTGCTCCTTGCTCAAAGGTTTCAGCAAGAAATTGGAGAATCTTTGAAATGGGTGTAGTAAAGGGATCAATCTTGTTCTTGTTTGCCCAATGAGAGAATCTCTTCCATTTACTAGCATAAAGTTTCCTTGTAGTGGGTTTATGGGAGGAAATCAAAATGTGTTGAACTGCCGGGGAAACATCGGGAAGCCTGGCTAAGACCGGAAGTGCAGAAACCAAGCTTTCAGCTTGAGAGTTTGGATGGATGAGTGGAGCACACCTGACTGATGCATCAGGAGATCTGGAACTGCGTCCTGGATCCAAGGCTCCCCCTGCAGATGAGGCCAAAAGAATAGGAACCATATCTGACGAGAGCAGTAAGGGGCAATGAGGATTAACTTACAACCCAATGACTGTGCTTTCTGAAGAACCTTGGGGATCAGGGGGAATGGTGGAAAGGCATAAGGCAGCCCCGGAGGCCAATCGTGCACAAGTGCATCCCTGGGTGACTGTCCCGGTGGTGGGACTAGGGCAAAGTAGCTGCTGCATTTGTTGTTGGGGGGGTTGGCAAAAAAATTGCAACATGGCTGGCCCCATTTGTGAAAAATCAAGTCTGCAACTTCCTGTTTCAGGGACCACTCGTGAGGCATCAGAATTGCCCTGCTGTGCTTGTCTGCTATCCCAATGGATTTCCCCTGGATGTGCGTTGCAATCAGAAAGTGTTGGGAAGACATTGCCCACTGCCATACTCGTAGAGCCTCTCGACACAAGGGATAAGACCTGGTTCTGCACTGTTTGTTGGCTCTGCACCTAGGCTGGCCTTCTTTTTCTCCTTTTCTCTCCTATATTCCTAGCTCAAGTTATTACCTCCTGCTTTCTCTAACCTAAAATATTTTACCTCATTTTTTTCTTTCTGTGCTGAAACCTAACTAAAAATGTTAATTTTACTATTTTGCCACTAGACTTTTCTATGTAGACTGTTTGCAAAATCCTGTTTCATCTATTGTTATATTTTATCTGAACTCTTTTGTAATCAATATTGTTTGTTGTTTTTGTGGAGCTTTTCTCCCCGGGCCTCCACTGAAAACGGGCCCCAAAGCCCAGTGGACCTCCCCGGTAATCAAACTGAAATAAATAAATAATAAATAAATAAATAAATGTACTATACTACTGACATATCGTCTGTCTGAATTGCTATAGTCTCTGTAGGTAGACAGTCTTGAAGTGCTTGCAACGCCAGAAGCACCGCTCTCATCTTTAGGACATTGATGTGCAAGTGGTACTAGTGTTCCTGCCAAGTCCCTTGAACAGTCTGTCCCAGATAATGCCCCCCCACCCTATCTGGGAAGCATCCGTGCTCACTGTGGCTACGGGTTGGGCGGGGGTTAGAAAGGGTCTGCCTATTGACACCAGAGGGGAGTGAAGCCACCATTCTAAATTCTTCTGTAATGGATCAAAATCTGATGTGACATTGGTAAATCCTGGAATGACCATTGAGCAAAAAGGAGCCACTGCAGAATTCTCATGTGGAAATGCGCCATAGGGACCAGAGTAATTGCTGCAGCCATCGAACCCAAGACGTTGAGGACAAATCTTGCCTGAATTCTCATTTGCCATGAGGACTGAAACTTGAAGACGAATGGTTGACACCCTTTCCTGAGGAAGTTTTGCTATCATGGCCCTTGTGTCTAAATCTGCCCCTATAAATGTAATATACTGACAAGGCAGACTTTTCGTAGTTTATGGTGATGCCTAGTTGTGTACAAGTGTGAATTGTGGAGTCCCATGCCTTGATTAATTGATGCTTAGTGGTGGCAGTGAGAAGCCAGTGGTCTAGATATGGAAACACCTGGACTCCTAGACGCCTTGGGTGAGCCGTAACTACTGCCATGCATTTGGTGAACACCCTGGGGGCTGTGGTGAGACCAAAGGGCAGAGCTCTGAACTGGTAATGACTGGCTCCCAGACGGAAGTGTAGATACTTCCTAGATCGCCTGTCCATTTTTATGTGGTAGTATGCATCCTGCAGATCGACAGAGCACATACTATTGTGCTGACCCAAAAAGGGAAGAATGGACTGCAGTGGTACCATACGGAACTTTGTTTTCTTGACTGATTTGTTCAGCCTGCTGAGATCCAAAATGGGCCTCCAGTCCCCTGTCTATTTTGGAACTAAAAAGATCCTTGAGTAAGTACCGAATTTGATTTGGTCTGCGGGGACTTCCTGGATGGCTTTTTTTCTAGCAACATGTGAAGTTCTAGGTTTGCTTGATCCCGAAGACTGGGTGGAACATCTGGAACTGACCATTGTTTTCTTGTAAGGGGTGCTTGGAAGAAGGAACTTTTGTAACCCCTGGATATTATCAATAGTACCCATGTATCTTCTGTGATTGTCTGCCAGGCTTTTGGGTACAAGGATAATCTGCCCCCGACTGGCTCCAGAGGCAGATAGTCGGGCCTCCTTTCAGGAGAGCCGGAAAGGCCTGTCAGAGAAGGTATCTCTGTTGTCCTGATTCTGCAGACCCTCCTGCCAAGAGATCGGAGTCTTCCATTATTATTTCCCCCTCTGCCCCTGGGGGAAAAATCTCCACATGTGTCAAGCAAAACTCCCTGGGATTTCTGGAACCACATCTTCCCGCTCTTCTGACCATTATGGTAAGGTCTAGAGGGAGTGGAAAAACATATTCCCATGGCAGAGAGAGTTTTGCCATCCTGTTCACACCTGGTAAGAGTATCTTTTACCTGAGGCCCGAACAGCGATGAGTTGTCAAAGGGGGTGTTGGTAAAGGAGGACTTGAAGGGCTCTGCAAACTGACAAAGGCACATCAAGGTGTGTCTATGCAAGGCAACTCCTCTGCCTGCTGCCCTACTCACTCCATCTGCTGCATAAGAGATCAGCCGCATGGAGGAGTTAACTACAGAAGTCAAGGTCTCAAGCTGTGAAGCCGCCTTGCCCGCAGCTCCCTCAGCTGTAGGATCCTGTAGGTTATCTCCCAACTCCTTTAGGAGATCCCTCTGAAGGCATGTAAAGTGAGACAAACAATTCAGCGACCTGAGGGTAAAGGTTACTGAAGAAAACATACGCTTCCCATACCTGTCCATCGTATGGGACTCTTTGTTTGGCAGATGGACAGAAGAAGAAGTCTCCGCTAGTTCTTTCTTGGTGGCTGCTGCTGCCACCACCACAGCATCAACAGGCACACCCTTCGACAGAAAAAGTTTATCGTCTGGAGCAGTTCTGAATTTATTGGGCCTCCTCAGAACTGGTTCCATAGTCTCTGGAGAGCTCCATGCATTCCAACTCACTAAGGCCAACAGTGGGTAGAAAGGCAGAGACACCCAAGAGGTGGAGGGTCGGGAACCAAATGCATCCAGGTACACAGACTTGTTCTCAGAAGGGGCAAGGGATTTCCAGTCACCCTTCTACCTAAGGATTTCCAGGATGTCTGAAAAAGAGACATCCTCAGAGGGGGACCTTTCTGAGTCCTCCAAGTCTGTGTCTGATGTCAGGGACTCAGGGGAGTCCAAATGCTTCCTCTTACACTTCCTCTTTTGAGGGACCTCCTCTGAGGGGTGCTCTGGGGAGGTTTTGGAAGAGGTGGGGTCAGCCAATGGGGCATCCTGGAGCATGGGTTCCCTATGCTTGGGGGGGGATGGGAGGTTCAGAGGCAGACACCAGCACTGAAGGAGAAGGAGCCAATGGAGTCGAGGGTGGAGTGGTCTCAGAGGACAGCACACTCCTCATCACCTCGAAGGCACTGCAATCCTGGCCTGAAAGAGTCCCCGGCTCGGAAGAGCTCGGAGATCTCCTCTGAACCGAGGGCGATAGCTCCAAGGTTGATGTAGGAGCCAAGCTCACCTGCACCGAAGCTCGAGAGGGAGAGTAAGGTCAGACAAGTGTCTGCTGCTGCTCCCCCCTAGTAGCCAATGATAGAGCATCTGCCCCCAGATCCCTCAATAGACTGGGTTAACGAGGAGATCGGAGTGGAAGTCAGAACCAAGAGACTGGTGGTAATTGGAACTGATGGTTCCGCCACAACTTCCACGCACTCCGACTCCAAACTCAAGAGAGATGGAGGAGGAATCGATAACGTAATGTGAGTTGGGCTGTCGGCGCCACTTCCTTATGGGCTGGGCTCGATAATAATTTAGCTAATGCCAGTGTCTTGAGAAGCCTCTTCACCACCCTCTCCACATCATCCTCCGAAAGACTCCTGGATGACCGAGAGGAATGGGTGGAAGACCGATGGCTGCCTGCCACAGATTGCAAGAGCAAAGACTGTGGAACAGACCTCACCGGTTCCAGAAAGGGAGACCTGGTTCTCTTGTGAGTCCTGACTGGCTCCAAGACTACTGATGGAGCCGCTGGAAAAAGAGCCTTGTCAGAACCAACACTCAGATCCGACAAGACCGAAGCTTTGTCCTTTGCTTTGGATGACTCCGAAATCGGAGCCGACGATGACGATGGCTTAGTGGACTTGTCCTGTTTTTTGCTGGCTGAGTCCCCTCGGTAGAAGCATCGAAGGGGCCCTTTAATAAGCCTTGCAAAATCAGCTTATTATTTCTCTCCTGCAGGACCCAAGAACTGAAGGCATGGCATATAGAGCCAAGTCCTGCAGGTGAACAGCCCCTAAGCAATATACACAGCTCGTATGCCCGTCCGTAAGGGACATCTTTTGGCTGCATGAGTCACAATTCTTAAAACTCTAAGGTTTTGACTCTTTAGTGGAATCCTTAGACATGGTATGAGACTAATGCTAACAATTTACAAGAAAGACACTAGCAATACACAAGTTAACTGACAAAAGCTTAACTACAGAGAAAGACTTTCCTACTTTTTTTTTTTTTGAAGGAAGGATTTTTTAGAAGGAAGGAGGAGAGCCTCTAAGCTAAAACGGTGAACTCCCCCAACCGAGGAGAGCCTCTAACTTAAATGGCTGCTCCTAGAAAAGTAGAGAAAGTGGGGAAAAAAGGGAAAAGCCCTTTAACTAAACACGGGGATGAAAGAAAGGGGAACCCTCAAGTTAAATGGGTTCACAAGGACAAGGTAGGCTTAAAGGAAAATGACGGCCACAACAACATCAATAAACAGCAACGGAAGGTTAGGAAGAGTGCTAACCTATGAAGAAGAATACTCTAATACTCAATATCTAACAAGATCTAAAAATATATCTAACCAAATGTTTGAAAATAGATAAAAAATAGACAAAAAGAAAAAACACTTAGCCTGAGCCAGTATTCAGCAATCTCGACGGTGTAAGCAGCAGGCGAGATCTGGGTAACTACGGCTAGGCATGTTGAGATAGGGGCTAGCTTCGTATATGGCCGAGTTGGAGCCGAGGATCGGCTCCAAACCTAACCAGCAAGAACGAAGGTGAGATAGGGACAACATAACATTACTGGTTAATCCACTGAGGTTACCTACTGTTGCTAAGAAAGGTTTTCTTATGGAACCAGTTTGTATAGCTTCCTTAAAAAATGTCTTATGCCTCTTTTACCCCCTTGCAAAGGTGTGCCTGAAAGATACTACAGAATTTTTGCAGTTAGTTAATGATATGTACACAGAACAGGGATGATTTCTTAGCACACTTGGTATTAATTCATTATACACTAATATGCTGCTTTCAAAAAAGGCCTAAAGCTATAAGCTTTTGACTTGAAAGGATGGACATCTATCATATTGGTGCTTGGCAATGGTTACCCAGTAATAGCAGAAGGCAGTTAGAAATTTCAGGATTCAGCAGCATTTTAGTCAGATAAATACATTTTACGCTGTACAAAATGGCAGGTCTATAGAAATGCTATTAAAACGTCAAGCATTTCAAACACACTGGCCACAGGCTGTAAATGAAATGTCTTATGAGATTCACACACACTTAAAATGACAATACTGAAAAATTGCCTTAAATGGCAATGCCCATTATACATATTCTTAACATGTATTATTTATTTTACATTTGTCTACCAGGAAGGTCCAGCTGGGCAATTGCCCGTTTTCAGTGGAGGCCCAGGGAGAAATGCCCCATGTCATACAATGCTAATTACAAAATCAACGCAACAGGTTAATACAGTAGAAATGCTCCATGTCATACAATGCTAATTACAAACTCAACACAAAATCAACACAACAGGTTAATACAGGTTAATATACTTTGGTATACAGATTGACATATGCTTAAATAGCAATTCAGAGAAAATTATTCTATGAAAAATCAAAGATTTAAAAAAAGTAAGCGAATATGAGTTATATCAATAGGTGTATTTGCTGTGATAACAGTAGTTGTAAAGCACACTAGTAGAATATACTATATGATACATACTGAGAGAGTGTACGCTATTCTTTTTGTGGTGGTACAGTGTTTGATGTTAGTTTAGAGAGTAACCATGTTAGGTTATACAAGGGTAAAGAAAGTGAGACTGGAGTTTAGGAGATGTTTATCCTGGAGGAATGCAGGGACAGAGCCAGGATTTTGATAGGTGAGTTTTCAGGAGTGATTTGAATTTTTTGGTGACGAACTTGAGTTAAGAGTAGTGGGTAGGGTGTTCCATAGTTTAGCAGTATAGTTGGAGAAAAGGCCTTCACCAGCTGAGTTCCTTGCTTTAGTAACTTGTAGTAAGTATTTGTTATCAGAGCGGAGGGGTCTAGGAGCAGAGTATGGCTGAATTAGATGACTGAGGGGTGGAGTTTTGGTTGGGTGGTGTAGAATTTGGTGGGCTAGGCTTAGCTGGTTAAAGTGTAGGAGATGTGGGAGTTCAAGCCAGTTGAGCTGTTTTAGGGATTGGCAGTGATGTGATCTGTATGGGGATTTGGTGACGAATTTGGATACTTTGTTATAGCAAGCTTCTAATTTGTTGAGGCCTGATTTATGTAGGTTGATGAGGATGGGGGATGAGTATAGGAGTGTAGATAGCAGATGTGTTCTTGCTATGGTGATTCTTGTAAAAAACATTCTAGTAGCTTTACCTTACTTACCTTCGCATCAATCCTGTTGAATTTAATGATTTTATTGTATAGCTGGCAAATTTCTTTTTGACTAGAACTGTAGTCAATTTTTAAAAGGAGAGGAAGCACAACACCTTGGAAGAAAGCTGTGATGGCTGTATTACCTAAAGACTAATCAAAACCAGCTTAATATAGACGCATCAGACTCGGCTTCATATAGACCCATTTAAATTTTAAATCATAATGTCTATACTAGTTAAAAGAACTACAAATGTGTTGCCAAAATTGATAAATATGGATCGATGTGGTTTTGTGGAGAGGAGGCAAACATTTGACAACATAAACAGAACTATGATGATCCAGAGGGAAGCAAAATGTAAGAAAATGCCATTGTTGTTGGTGGGTCTTGATGGAGAGAAAGCATTCAACAGAGTAAGATGGGATTTTATGAGTGCAGTAATGGATGAATTTGAATTCCCTGACACAATAATAAGGTTAATTAGAGGATATATGAGTAATCAGAGGCAAGAATTAAAGTGGGAGGGTTCCTCTCTAATAAGTTATGTCTGAACAGAGGAACCAGGTAGGGCTATCCTATTTCCTGCTTGTTATTTGCCTTATATTTAGAGTTATTGGAAAAGAAACAAGGGACTCAGAAACTCAAGGATATAATTAGCATGGTAATCAAGAAAAGTTGGTTTTATTAGCAGATAATATTATTTTGCAACTGATAAATCCAGAAAAGGACATCAGTGTTGTGGAATGCTCTGAGACAGTTTCACGTCTTTTCAGGATATTAAATTACTAATGATAATACAAAGGCTATCGCCGTAAATTGTGTACATACCACAAATTGATTCAGCAATATCCATATTTATGGAGTCATAATAGGGAGTATGGATTAAAAAGGCTTATGTTATAGTATCTAAGGATATGTGGGAAAAAACAAAACAAAAGATAACAGAAAAACTGAGAAATTTAAAGCTTGTTTATGGATATGGATATGGATAGTAAGATACAAGCAGTAAAAATGTTTTTAGTACCTTTAGTTTCATATACAGGTCAGGTATACTTTTATCATCCAGAGGAGAAATTATAGACAATAATTACTAAAGAGTTGAAAGGAATTTATCTAGGAGGGGAAGAGGGCAAGAGTTAAGTAGGACAGGCAGATCCTGCCAAAAGAACAAGCTAGTTTAGGATTACCTGATTTGAATGGATATTTTTCTGCTACACAGCTAAGACTCATTATACATAACACAAGCAGAAGGTTATAATTCAAAATGGAAAGGGATGATGATGAAGCAGGGGGGATGTTCAAGAAACAGAGAGATAGTGGGAGTTTGGATGCAGATCCTTAAGAAAAATAACAACAACCATAAAGAACAAGCCATGATAAAGGGCAAATTGTTATTTCAGGGATAAAGATTCAAAGGGGGATATTCCTGGGTGACTCTCTGTCACCGCTGCTAGCCTTACCCTTAACCCATTAAGCTCTCTACTTAACAGATTAGGCCATGGCTATAATTTGGCTCCTAGAAAACAACAAAGTGTAAAGACTTCTCATCTTCTCTTTATTGATGATTTAAAACTGTATAGCTCAAGAGAAGCAGAACTGAAAGCACAACTGCAACTTGTTAAAACTTTTTCAGATGACATAAGAATGTTATCTGGTCTTGATAAATGTGCAAAAGCAACCATTAAAGCAGGAAAACATCAGTTTGGGACAAGAATGTGATATAAAAGAACTTCAGCAAGAGGGAGTGCACAAATATTTGGGAAATGGTGAAGGATCAACAATAAAACATGAACAAATGTGAATAAGACTTGGTAAGGAAGACTTAAATTAATCCTGAAAACAGCGTTGACATCTAGGAACAAAATCCTAGCGATAAACCAATTTGTTCTTCCTGTCCTAACTTACAGTTTTGGAGGGACTGACGGGCCCCAAAACATGTTGGATAGATTAGATAGGAAAACAAGAAGGATGCATCATGCTCACCAAATGATTTATAAAAATGAGTGCATACCAAGATTATATATTCCCCATTCTGAAGGAGGGATGGGCCTCCTTGAAATTGATTACATGTATAGATCTGCAATTGTGGGGCTCCACACATATCTGTGAACTCACAAGACCCAAATGTAGTGAAAGTTTTGAAACATGAAGAGAATAAATTTAAGATAACTTCTCTGCTTAATCTACCAGAAGCATATCAGTGTCAAGCAGGAATGGAAATCAAACCAGAAGTAGATAAAAATCAGTCAGCAAATGAATGTGTCAAAAAACAAAAGAAAGAATATAAGGTGAAAGACCAGATGAGAAGGCAAGAAATGTGGAAAATGCAAAAATATCGTTGCAAGTATAGAAAACTTCTGGAAGAACACCTTGTTGATCAGGAACAAATGCAGGAATGGTTAAGGAGAGGTGAAATCAAACCAAGAGATGAAAGGTTAATATTGGAGGCCCAAGATTGTGGGCTACATACACGCTGGTTTACTAAGTCCATTGAACATGTGGGAGAAACAGACAAATGCAGGTTTTGTAAAACCAAATTGGAAACAGTTGCACACCTCGCTGCTGGTTGTGACACACTAATGACAGAAGGACTATACACTGGAAGACATAATAATGTGGCAAGACTGTTGCACTGAGGATTGTGTACACACTATGGTATTGAAGTGGCTGAAAAACACTGGAAACATGAGCCATAAACCATGACATAAAATGATGAAGTTTACATCATATGGGATCACCCATTACAAACAGTTCAAAAGATAGATGCTAGAAAACTGGATATAGTGATCCATGAATAGACAAAAGTAGCACTGATCACTGAAACCACCACACCCACTGACTACAGTGTCTTGCATACAGACAAACACAAAGTCATAAAATATCAGGATCTGCAGGTAGAAATGAGAGCAATGTGGAAGAAAGATACCCAGATAGTTCCAATAGTAACAGGAGTAATGGGTCTTATGAAAAAGAATCTACAATCATATTTAGATATGTGGTGCTGCGGTAGCATTGTCGCCTCACAGTTAGACGTTGCCCGTTCGATTCTCAGTTTGAGCGTCTTCTGTGTGGCGACATACGTGAATGGGCGTTCCTTCGTTGAAGGTTGTGCGTTAGGCCTGGCAAGCCAGCACGTAAAAGTCTACTGCTAATCATTAGTGGACCGGAGTTCTGCTGTGGCGACCCCTAACCGGGAAAAGCCGAAAGACACAAAAAACCAGTGCATATAACCCTGTACGAATTGCAGGAGGAGCACACTGCGGGTGCTGTGAAGAGCACTTTTGGCTGACATGAAAGATCAAAACAATACTATTTTCATGAACTTTATTCGTTCTTTGACTTAAGAATGGGGACTACCCCCGTCATGGTATCAGAAACCCAAAAAGATTTGGAGAAATTAAAAAGCCAGAAAACATTATATTCATAAAGCAGCAGGAAGTATTCCGATAATTAAGCCATCATGAGAATGGAGAAAAGAAATTTTGCAAAAGGTGATGAAAGCATGTAAGGGTACAGAAAACACGCAACAGGGAAAACAGTTACACCACTGTAGAAGTTGCCAGTGATGAGTTTGGGGTTCTGCAAGATAAACAAATCTGCAGATATTGCTTAAAGTAGTTTGTATTTTAAATGTGTTTTGCGCTAGACTTTAAGGTTATAAGAGGAATCCCATATGCGATTTTAGGGATAAGCACATCTTTAGCTAATGCATTGTCAGCTGTTAGGGTGAGAAGGTGTGAGATTCTATAGCTCAGATTATAAGTTGGTGGAATGGTTTGCTAATATTATCAGTGTGCTTGGCCAATGAAATAGTAGCGTCCAAGTTGACTGCTAGGTGAATTTTGTTCTGTTATTAGTGGTAGTGGACTGCCATGTATATCAGTAATAACTAGATTTGGAGATTTAGACAGTTTTGTGGGGTGCCAAATCTATGTATATTTATACAGGATTTCCTTGAAGTATGTCATTTGGGTAATATGGATTCATTGGATAGATAGTGGGATAACTATTGCGATAGTGTAGAAGGGGGGGTTAGGGAAACCTTAAACATGTTTTCCCAGTATATTAACACCATCTCTTTTATCTAAATTTCACACTCAAGACTGAACTGTTTACAAACAGATTTTTGGATATTTCTGTTACTACCCTTAACTGCTGGAAATTTACAATCTTCTATCTACAGAAAATCATTATCCAAAAAAATGACCATTTTTAGCTTCAAAATGTCATGCAAAATATACAGTGCATAAAATATTTAAGGCACAGTTACTAAGAGATAAAATACATTTCTCTGATAATAAAGTCAGTGTTAAATCTTTGTTTTACACATACAGGTTATGACTCCATAGTTATTAGAAAAACTTGAGGTGATATCTAGCCCCAAGGCAGAGACTATGTGTGTTTCCATAACAACAGAAACGTGGTCAAGGTGATTGTAACCTATGATCTGTTACCAGGTGCAGGCCATTAATACATTTTAACATTTATTTTATGCTGATGCAATAATGGGTCAATATTGGGCAGCACAGTGCCTTACAGTAAGAGGTTCACCTGTTCGATCCTCGGCTGGGGTACTTTCTGTGCGAAATCTACATGTTATCCTTGTGTTTACGTGGGTTTCCACCCACATTCCAAAGGCATGCAGTAGGTGGATTGCACACTGCAAATTAGGGATAGGTGCGAGTGTGTGGTTTGGAAGAATTACCGCAGAAGGGCTAGCCACCCAGCGGTCTAAATCTTGGCTCTAGATTATTGTCACTGTTGAAGTGACACCCTGACTACATGTGCAAAAATGGAAAAGGATGGATGAATTTAGGTGAAAACTTTCATTTTACTTGCAACAAAGCTAGAATGGTAGGCAAATAAAGGACATTAAGTGTTCATGATATTTCTGAGAAAAAAATTTATGGAAAAATGTGGGCTGTTTTCTTTGCAGCCATTTTATCAATCATAAAATAACATAAAAGACATTCCCCCGGATTCTCAAAATCTTGCACGGAGTGCAAGAATAGTGCAGTAGCCCACGCAGGCAATATGTCTGCCGTGCGATCCAGGAACAGCCGGCAGGGGCGTGCACGAGAGCTCCAGCACTAATCTTGCACGTACTAAGCTCTGGTATGCAAATCACCTCATTTGCAGGAGAAATCCATGCAAATGAGGTGATATTGCAATCCAGGAAGCTTGCAATAGTCCGTGCAATACTAGTGCAATCTGCAGAAATGTACTCGGTTAGTAACCGAGTACATTTCTGCAAATTCCAAAATGGAGCTATAACAGCTCCAAATAAAGGCAGCATATTATTGAGGAAGCATGCCAATGGCCAAGTAGAAGGCCATTGACATTGCAAACTGTTTAAAAAACAAATAAAACAACTTTTAATTTTTTTTTCACCGATCTCGGCTGTTTAAGCATAGGGCAGTGGCGTGCAAATGGGATCGGGGAAAAATAAGAAAATAAACTTAAAATGAGCATTCTAACTAAAATCGGTACTCTGCTATGCAAGTCAATGGCAGGCAGAAGACAACCTGGCCAGTGAGCAGTGGTTGCTAAGGGGGGAGGCTCAGTGTGAGACATGTAACTATGCATTAGCAAGACTAGGATATAGGTGACATCATGGGGGTGTGTTTCAGGCATACTGTAAGTGGATTGGAGACCTGTGGCTCGGGATTGCTCCTAGCTTAGCACAGCTAAGCTAGTCGTGTGTCTAAATCTGCCTAGCACTCTTTACAAAGTGTAAGTGGGTGTGCGCACTGCGCACCGGGTTTTACAGGAAGAAAAAGGAAGTCAAACCAGGAAATAGCAGCAATGTGCACATTTGAGCACTCTGTTTGCGCAGTGTGCACACGGGCTTAAACAGGGAGGCAATGGGAAGGGAAAACAGCAGTAGGAAGGTAATCAAGGAAAACTAACTTAGCTGACAGGCGAAATGAATCAGAATCAGCCAATTACACAGGCAGCAGATCAGCCCAGCCCAGCACACCACTATAAACTATGCAAACACCTTTCCCCCTTGTTTTTCCCCAAAACTCTGTACCACTGGTGTATACAGATGGGGAAATTTTACAAAACGAAAGCAAGAGAAAAAATGTTAGGGGCTGCTTTTGCTATCATAAACCAGCATGTGCAAGAGGCTGAGGGTGGTGAGGGTGGTGAGGATGTGAATGTTGTTGAGCAACCCACAGTGAGGAGACAGAAAAGAGTGTACAGACCCAGGGTAACCTACCAAGGGCTACATGAGCTGGAGATAATGGAGCACTATAGGGTGGACAGGGACCTCCTACAGCAAATTGTTGAGCTGTGCCAGCCACACCTCACACACAGAACTAACAGAGGGGAACCCATCCCAGTGGATACCAAGGTATGTGTAGGCCTAAGAATACTAGCTACAGGTACCATCCAAAGGCCAGCTGGGGATATGATGGGGATTTCACAAGCATCAGCATCCAGGGTACTCCACCAGTTCCTGGATGCCATGTCAGCACATGTTGGTGAGCACGTATATTTCCCCATCACCCATGAAGTGTTGGCCAGCAATATGCATCTCTTCCACCAAATAGCAGAATACCCTGAGGTAGTGGGTGCAATAGACTGCATGCACATACGCATTAAAGCACCACCAGGTGAGCGGGGTAGGGTCTACATGAACCGCAAGGGATTCCCGTCCATCAACTGCCAGGTCGTGTGCGATGACCAGGGCATAATAATGAATGTGTGTGCCGGCTGCCCTGGAAGCTACCACGATTCCCACATCTGGCATCTGACGCAGCTGTACTAGACATTTGCCAATGGGGACATCCCACACTATCACCTAGTGGGGGATGCTGGATATGCACTAGAGCCATGGCTGATGACACGCATCAGTAATGCCCACACACCCGAACAAGAACTCCATAATGAGACACACGCACAAACACGGATCATAATAGAGCATATGTTTGGGATGCTCAAGTCATGGTTCCGGTGCCTGGACACATCTGGTGGAGCCTTGCAGTACTCACCAACTACATATACCCAAATTGCCCTTGTATGTGCCATGCTACACAATATGATCGTGCGGAAACAGCTGCAGCAGGAATAGCATGGGGCAGGGCCACGCAGCCTCCCACCAGTTCCAAGGCCTGCACAGGTGCAGAGTGACTCGGAGGAGGAACAACCTGAGCCTGCCCCAGAAGGCAGAAGGAGGCATGCCCAGTATGCCCTGGCCTTGGCAAAGAGGCAACACATAGCACATGCACTGACACAGTAGGGACCCAGGGAATGATACCTCTCTCCGACTCGAGCATACAGAAAAAGGGATGCCAAACATGACACTACCTGTGCTCAACAATGTATAGGGAGTGTACTATGTGCATCTGACATAGGCAGCCCTGTAGCACCACCCTCAATACTGGGACACCCACAAGGTAAGTGACTCACACATGCCAGTTGGGGGGGCACATACCCAACAACAGTCACAGCCACCAGGATAGGTGTAGACAAACACAAAGAAATGCTGTACTATGGCCTCTGAATGAGCCCCATGGGTAACCCCTACCCCAGGCCTACACAGACAGACTACAGCAGGCCAGCCAGTTGGATGCAAGTTGTGAAGGCTAGGAAGTCAGAAACTAATATGTAGGTAGTGAAAGCTAAGATCTGTAGTACACTGGTATGCCTCTAGCCAGCATGACAGGTAAGACTACAGACTGAAATGATGTACCCGACATACCAGTGCAGTCCTAGCAAATGCGTAAAAGTATAAGGTGTGCCCCACCATCTTTGTACACTTACAGTAATAGTCAGGTGTTCCCCTCCACCCCTGTGTAGAAATGTAGAAACTGTCAGGTGCCCCCCCCCCCCCCGCTATGCAGAAATGTAGCAACAGTCAATGCCAAATGACCGATGTATACCCTGCAGACACAGCATGCTACCTGTTGGTGTACAACACAAAGGTCAGCACCGCAGTACAAACTACCTGGACTTGATCCACACATGCAATATAGATGGCCATATTGGGCATGCTCACACACTTAGAGGAATGAAGGCGATGTCAGTCAACAACATACTGAAAGGCCATACTGGGCATGCTCACACACAAACACATGACGGCTATGTCAGCAAACACCAGTGGATCAGACATATCTGGCAGTTGCAGTTCTTAGTGCAGACACATGTCATTATGCACCACTCCTGCCTTGCACACACAGTGGATAGGAATACAGACATATATGTAAGGACAACACACTAGAATAAGCCAAAGTTAGACGGACATAGATGTATTGAAGAGGGTGACCGTGATAAGGAGCCATCCGGGTCTGTCCCACCCAGCACACAGCCAAAGGGCCCCAAACACATGAGGTGCAGGTGTCATTCAGTGCAGATACTAGCCACCAGTATCTGTCAGCATGACAGTGTGTTGCACGTGCCAGCTGTCCAACATGAATGTTCAAGGAAGTAATCACCTAGTAGCTGTATACATGTACCTGTGGCATATGACCCCGTGTGTGCCCGCATGCAGCATGCCAACCTCTACATGAATGGGTTACAGCCCATGCACACACCGCCCTCTCCATAGCAGTATCAAGACAAGCTTGCTGAGGTCATCCAATGTGAAATACACCTTTGGGAGAGCTGTAGCTCAGTAATCCCCATGGCGCGTCCCATAAAGTACAGTTTTGTACCTACCATAAATGTAGATGTTCGAGGATCCACATTGCTGCAGTCATAACCTGTGGGGGTAGTCCGCTGTCCTCGGTCGGCCCGAATACCAAAGAGTTAGGCTGGCGTCGGTCATGGGCGCCCGGAGCTGACGTCAGTACGTAGTAGTACTTAAGCGCATGACCGACGCCATATCCTCAGTCTTTCTTGCCCCAGATGTCAGAAGGCCTTAAAAAAGAAAGGCCAGAGCCAAAATAGTAAATACCCAACAACCACCAGTGAGCAAATAACAATTATCCCAAAGGAATAACAGCAACCCCAAACTACAGAGGGGAAGGAGGGAGGGAAAATAGGACTGCAGCAATGTGGATCCTCGAACATCTACATTTATGGTAGGTACAAAACTGTACTATGTTCTTAGTCTCACATTGCTGCAGTCATAACCTGTGGGTAGAATCCCAAAGCAAAGGAAAAGGGAGGCTGGCAAACTAAAAAGCATTAGGAGCTGCTAACATGCCCTGTAAGACTGCAGTGGCAAAACCAGCCCTAGACTTGGAATAAAGAGGGAGATGGTAATGCTTAGTAAAAGTGTGAACTGAACTCCAAGTAGCTGCCTCCAAAATATCCTTAGTAGCTACCCCCCTCAAAAAGGCAGTAGATGTGGCAGTAGCCCTAGTGGAATGAGGTCTGATCCCAGAGGGAACATTCTTCCCATGATGAGAATAACAAAAAGCAATACATTGACCAATCCACTTAGAAATAGTCTGCTTTGAAACAGCTTTACCTTGTGAACCCAAAGCAAAGGAGACAAATAACTGTTGAGTCTGTCTGAATTCTTTAGTTCTGCTCAAATAATAATGCAGCTGCCTGTGGATATCCAAAGAATGCAAGACCTTTCCCCCCCTATTTTGGGGCTCAGCATAAAAAGTAGGCAAATGGATCGACTGGTTCAAGGCCACATTGGAAATCACTTTTGGCATAAAAGTAGGGTTAGTACGCAAAGAAACTCTATCCTTATGGAAAATCAGAAAGGGTTCAACAGCCATGAGAGCCTGCAATTCAGATACCCTCCTAGCAGAAGTAATGGCCAACAAAAAAGCAGTTTTCCAAGACAAAAACTTCAATTCAGATGTAGCTGCAGGTTCAAAAGGAGGTAAAGTAAGCTTCTCCAACACAAAATTGAGATCCCAGGAAGGAGTAGGATTACTACGTGGGGGTCTTATATTTTTTGCCCCTCTAAGAAATTGCTTAAACAAAGGGTGAGAAAATAAAGGAGGGTCACAATCATAGTGAGCAGAAATGGCTGCAGCATGAACCTTTACAGAGGAAAAAGACAAACCCTTGTCTAATAATTCAGTAAGATACTGGAGTGTAAAACTCAAATTAGGCACCGAGACATCAAAGCCCTTAGTTGTGCTCCAAAGAAAAAATCTCCTCCATTTATCAGCATAAACTTTTCTAGTGCTGGGCCGCCTGGCCTCCAAAATGACATCTAAAACCTGTTGAGGAAGCTGAGACCCCACAGGCTCTAAAACAGAATACGCCAGGCTGTTAGATGCAGGGACTGCACCCTGACATTGAGCAAATGATTGCTTGACTGGGACAACAAGTGGGGAAGCTGTGGTAAAGGCCAAGGAGGCTCCTGAATTAAACTCCTCAGCAGAGGATACCAGTGCTGACGTGGCCAATCTGGTGCTATTAGAATCATGCAAGGCTTGTCCCGCCTGACTTTCAAGAGTACCTTGGGAAGGAGAGGCAGAGGAGGGAAAGCATAGACGTGAAGGTTGTTCCAACTGAAAGATAGAGCATCCACTTTCCAAGCCTTTGGGTGAAACATCTTTGAGCAAAATTTTGGTAGTTGGAAATTTAGAGGAGAAGCGAACAGATCTATGTCTGGAGTTCCCCAAGCCACTGTCAACTGCTGGAATACCTGAGGATCCAATTTTCACTCGTGGGGATCCACCATTTGTCTGCTCAATACATCTGCTAGGGAGTTCTCTGCTCCTGGCAGAAACCGTGCTTGAAGAGTGATGTGCAGACTCAGAGCAGTCTCCCACAATATCATTGCTTGTCTGCAAAGAGGGTAAGAATGGGTCCCCCCCTGCTTGTTGATGTACCACATGACTGTTGTGTTGTCTGTTCGAATCAACACCTGTCCTGGTTGAAGAAGACCCTTGAAAGCCATCAGGGCAAACTGGACTGCTAACATCTCTTTCATGTTGATATGCAAATGTTGTAGTTTGGGAGGCCACGTGTCTTGAATCCATTTCCCATTGAAGTGTGCTCCCCAAGCCAAGTCTGAGGCATCCGTCGTTAAGATCTGACTTGCCTCTGGTCGGGTCACAGAGCGCCCCTTGTTTAGGTGACATTCCTGCGCCCACCACAAGAATTCCTTCTGGATGCAAGGCATTATCCGAATGACAGTGTCCAAATCGTGGCAGTGTTGAGTCCATACACTTTTGAGATACCATTGTAGCTTCCTCATATGCAGTTTGGCATTGGGAAGTACTAGAATGCAAGATGCCATGAACCCCAAGGCTTGAAGGACTGTCCTTGCAGTCAGCCTGGACAGTACTGAAAGTTGCTGGAAGTATAGGTGAAGAGTTCTTTGTTTGTCCGGGATCAGAAAAGCCATCTGAGAAGCTGTATTCAGTCTCACACCCAGAAAGCACATGTCCTGAGAGGGTACTAGACTGGACTTTATTTCGTTCACAGAATACCCCAGGCACCTTAAAACTGCCATTACATACTGTAGATGTTGAAGTAACTTGTCTTTGTCTTGAGCCAGAATCAGGCAATCGTCCAGATAAGGATAAATTTGTATTCCCCTCTGTCTGAAGAAAGCTATTACAGGAGCCAGAACTTTTGTGATCACCCTGGGCGCAGTAGATAAACCAAAGGGCAATGCAGAGAACTGATAATGAGAAGTACCAGCCCGAAATCGCAGGAATCTCCAGCAGCTGGGCCTGATAGGAATGTGAAGATAGGCCTCTTTGAGATCCAGAGTTACCATCCAGTGGTCTTTGCCTAGCATAGGCAGAAGTTGTTGTAATGTTAACATCTTGAACTTTGGAATGTCCAGGTAGGTATTGAGAATGGACAAATCCAGAATAGGCCTCCAAGTGTTTCCTTTCTTTGGCACTAGGAATAGACGGGAATAAAACCCTAGGCCTATTTCCGACGGAGGGACCACCTGGATTGCTCCCATCTGTAAAAGTAAAGAAATTTGTTCCTGAGCCTCCAGCCTTTGCTGAGGAGGTACATCTGGCATGCCTTTGAAAGGAGGGAAAGTGTGAAAATAAAACCTGTAACCTTGATTTATTATTTCCAACACCCATTTGTCCTGGGTGACCAAATGCCAGTTTTGTTTGAAAAGTGCCAACTTTCCCCCTAGAGGAGCTGCCAGAAAAGAAGGATCTGGCAGCTGAAAATACAGGTCATTGGGTTTGTTTACGAAAAGGCTGACCCCCTGCCCTCACCAGAAGACTGTGCAGGAGAACTCCAAGTCCTGGGCCTGAAAGAACCTTGAGCGTGAGCCCTGCCCCTACCACGTCTAGACCTGCCCTTAGACTGTAAATCCGAAGAGGGGTAGGACCATCCCCTAGCAGGCCAATTCCTGCTAAACTTAGGGGGCTGCACTTGCAAAAAATCCTTAACCGTCTGCATAGACTTAGCTTTATCTTCCATCTTTTTCAACACTGACTCCACAGGGGAACCAAAAAGAACTTCAGATTGAAGAGGAGCATCCAAAATCCGAGCTTTAACATGCTCTGACAAATTTTGCTCCTTAAGCCAGGCATGTCTACGAATAACTGAACCAGTAGCAGCCACCCTGGATGAAGCCTGAAGAGCATCGAAACCACACTGCAAGGAATGTTTACCAACTTGATCTGAAGCATGAACCAACTCCTGCAATTCCTTACACTCTATACCCTCAGATAAAGCATCCACCTTAGATTTCAATTGACCCAACAAAAAATTCTGATACTTCAGCATATGAAACTGGCAATTTAAAGCCCTCATAGCTAACGTAGAAGAGGTGTACACTTTTTTCCCCCACCTATCCAGTGCTCTAGAATCTTTATCCAAAGGAACTGGAGTCTTAACCACAGAAGCCCTGACACCCTTCGGCCCTTGACTAATAGTTTCCGGGTCAGCTCTAGGACTCTTATACAAATATTTATGTGCCTCTGGAACTCTGTAATACCTGTCTGGCTTGACAGGAGCAGGGGGTAAAGAATCAGGATTAAGTGAAGCTTCAGAAAAAACATCCTGAACAACATCCAAGACAGGGGGAATAGCCAAAGGCCTATGTTGTGGCAAAAATAAAAATTCCCTAAGCCTTTTTCGAGAATCTGAAAAATCCTGACCTTCCCACTTGAAATGTTCCCTCCTGGAATGTAAAGTTTCAGAAAAGGAAAAATCCTCTGGAGGAGAAGCAGAAGGACAGGAATCCTCTGCCTCCGAATCTGAATAGGGAGGGAAATCCTGAATATCCTCAGCTGAGGACTCAGAGTAGTCTGAAGAATGCTCCATTCCCTCTAAATCTGTCTCCACCCTAGGCCTCTTCTCTGGAGGGGGCATAGAACCCCTGATCAAAGTAATCAAATCTTCTGCCATTTTTAACATATGTTTTTTAGGAACAGAACCTGAAGAACTAGGGCTATGGCCAGCACCAGAAGGACCAGGTTTAGCTTTAACATGACCTTTAGTCACTGAGGTAGAAGGCCTAATAACCTTTTGTAAGGATGGAACTACAGATACCTGAGAAGCACCCTCGGCCTGGCCTAACTCCTGAGAGGCCAACTCCTGTAAAAGTAAAGGTTCCCCCTGGGATTCAGTCGAGGCTTCGGCTGGATCCACAGATTCAACAGTAGTTTCCATAGAACCAGCATCCGCAACGGACAACTCATCCGGTTTAGACCTTAAAGATTTATTTTTTCGCTTTTTAGCGGTAGCGGGCGTCGGAGGATCCGACGGCATGTTGTAGTTACACCGCTTACCGAAAACAAGCCTGGCGCAGTCTAATCTACGTTTAATGGTGCGCTTATTAAATCTAGCGCAAAAGCGACACCCGACTACGTTGTGTTCAGGCCCCAAGCAAGGAATACAGAGAGAATGATAGTCCCTATGAGGTATCTGTTTCCCACAAGAAATACAATTATTAACTTTTTCTGACAAACGGATTAACTGAGGCAAGAAAAGACAAAAAGTTTCTAGCGGGTACTTAGCCCAACTTGGTCTTCGGTCTGAAACTCGATATTTGAAAATTTCAGAACGCCAAACGGCACTTGCAAACACTGCTTCTGCTTCGGACCACGCGGCAAGAAAGACTGAGGATATGGCGTCGGTCATGCGCTTAAGTACTACTATGTACTGATGTCAGCTCCGGGCGCCCATGACCGACGCCAGCCTAACTCTTTGCTATTCAGGCCGACCGAGGACAGCGGACTACCTCCACAGGTTATGACTGCAGCAATGTGAGATGAAGAACATCTGTGTACTGCTGTACTGATAAACTAGTTAGGTATTAGTCCTAACCCCAGACCTGGCAACTGTGTGAGTGTGTATTTATGTGCGTGTCTCTCAGCCTCTGACTGTGTAGAGAGCAATGCTTTTTAGCCCACTCACATCCCGTACAATACATATACTCAACTTTGGCAAGGGTACTGATGTCACTCACCTAGAAATACACGTCTGGGGAAATCATAGCCCCGTAATCCCTGTAGCGTGTCCTGTAACTGTGTACTGCTGTAGTGTGATAAAGTAGTTAAGTAGGTGTTCTAACCCCTGACCTGGCAACTGTGTGCTTGTGTGTGAATCTGTGTGTGTGTCTGACTGAGTAGAGAGCCATGCTTTTTAGCCCACTCACACCCCGTACAATACATATACTCAACTTTGGCAAGGCTGCTGTCACTCACCTAGAAAAACACCTCTGGGGAAATCATAGCCCAGTAATCTCCGTAGCGCATCCTGTAACTGCGTACCGCTGTAGTGTGATAAAGTAGTTAGGTAGGTGTTCTAACCCCTGACCTGGCAACTGTGTGCTTGTGCATGAATGTGTGTGTGTGTGTGTGTGTGTGTGTGTGTGTGTGTGTGTGTGTGTGTGTGTGTGTGTGTGTCTGACTGAGTAGGGAGCAATGCTTTTTAGCCAACTCACATCCCGTACAATACATATACTCAACTTTGGCAAGGCTGCTGATGTCACTCACCTAGAAATACACCTCTGGGAAATTTATATCCCAGTACTCTCCGTAGCGTGTCCTGTAACTGCGTACTACTGCAGTGTGATAAAGTAGTTAGGTAGGTGTTCTAACCCCAGACTTGGCAACTGTGTGTGTGTATGAATCTGTGTGTCCGTGTGTCTCCATCTGTCTTTGACTGAGTAGAGAACAATGCTTTTTAGGGTACTCACACTCCTTAGAATTCATATACTCAATTTTGGCAAGACTGCTGATGTCACCCACCTAGAAATAAATATTGCATGTGGACATATGTGTATTTGTTAATCTGCCATTGCTATCTACAGATGTATGGCCATATATACCTATATAGATTTATATATCTGCTAATATATATATATATGTAACTATGTCAGTATACACCTACATAGATATATATCTGCATAGACATATGTAACGTGCTTGTGTATATGTAGACATATAGGTGTAGACACATATATGTGTCGATTTAGGCATATGCATGTATATATGTGCATATATATTAATATATATGTGTATAGTTTTAGAAATATATCTATATCTATATATATATATATATATATATATATATATATATATATATATATATATATATCTACATATCTAGATATGTTGTATCTGTTTAGATATTAATATAGGTACACACACATACATCTAGATGTTGGTATACATTCTCTGTACTGTTGCATGACTGGATGGGATGATTTGTTTCTGAAAAAATCAAATCTCTGTATCTGTCATGGCTTAGTGGTAAATCACTTTGTCTATGGTGTGCAGGGTCCTTGGTTTGAGCCTTGCAAGAGCTGTTTATTTTGTTGCTGGGAAGAACATGCCCCATTGGATACACAGTGATTAAGGCACTTTAAAGCAGTTGTAAGCAAGTTTGCACAGGTTTGCGCGGAGCTAAGCAATGCCTATACAGGTTAAGCAATTCAGCAGCTAACTGAGTATAAGAAACTGTAACCAGACATTAGCAGTGCTTACCTCCATGCAAACCCACACAAACCCACGTACAACTGCTTTAAAGTGCATTAATCACTCTGTATCCATCGGCCCTTGTTTTGCCTAGTAACAAAATAAACAACCTCTGCTAGGCTCGAACCCAGGGCCATGAACACAATAGCCAAAGTGATTTACCTCTAAGCCATCTCAGATATACTTAACCCTGCTGTATTCACAAACATATCATCCAGCCCAGTCATTCAACAATACAGAGAATGTATTCCAACAAGTAGATGTATGTGTGTGTGAAAATATCTTAATGTCTAAACAGATACAACATATTGATATAAATATATATATATATATATATATATATATGTAGATATATATATATATATATATATATACACACACACATATATATGTAAGCGATATTTATAGCTATATAGGTATATACAGTCACACATCTGTAGATAAAGTGGGAACATAGCAGAAATATATATGTCCACATGCACCATTAATGGGGTTGACAGGCACAAACATATGTCATGCAAGAATAGGTATTCTCCCCCCCCCACAGCCAAATAAGTCTGCCCTGCAATACACTACCAACTGTTGCAGATCGCATAACCAGGACATTACACGGCAAGGGCACAAGATGTTTACAGTACTCCATCCCACCTGTATGATGTCAGGATGGTATCAGTAACATATCATGCAGTACAGTCAGGTTAATAATGACTCCCAATTTGCAGTCATCTGTTACCTTTGTTAGCCAGAGTCCCGTACTGTTGGCCTGTACTTCAGAGATGTAGATGCCAAACAACAGTGGTCCCAGGAATGAACCCTGAGGTACTCCACTTGTCACGTGTCTGGGGATGGATTTGGAGTCAGTTACACCTACAGTTTGGCTTCTGTCAGTAATACATGTGGCAAACCATTGAGTGGCATAGGGATGTATGTCCGGATTAGAATGTTAATTTATGTTCCGAGACTGGAGGATGGTAAGGGCTTGGCAAGGTCCACATAGGCTTTGTGGACTGCCTTACCCTCTTCAACAACTATGCAGACAGAGTCAAAGCAGTCAATCAGTTTAGGGAGACAAGACTGGCCCTTCATGAGCCCAAACTTTGTGGGGTCCAGTGGTTGAGGGTTGTCAATGTCTGCATTCAAAACATCCCTGATAATGCATTCCATGGCCATGCAGAACAGGTTCATCAGACTGATGTGATGATAGTTCCAGGGATCACAGGTGGATCCTTGTGGAATGGGATAACTGCACCTGTACGCCACTCAATGGGCACCAGGCCTGATGCGAGGCTATGATTACACATGACAGTTAGGTGAGTTGCCATTCCATTTTGTAGTTCATGTAGTACACAGCCCAGAATGTCATCTGGTCCCATGGATGCTGTATTCTTAGCTGTGGGTAGTGTGTTTTCTGCCTGTGTGGCCATGATTACTGGGTAATGGAACCCTTTTCTTATTGACATGGGCACTTTTGGGGGTGAATGTGGCACTAAATCAATTTGCCAGGATATTGGCACATTCCGTGGGAGCAGTCTATGTAATGCCATTCTGTTGCAGCTCAGAGCACTTCTGAGCACTGCCACCGAGAATTTGGACATAACTATAGAATGCTGTGTGGTTGTCTGTGGAATCTGTGTTGATTTTAGTTACATAACCTGTTTTGGAGGATTCCATGATGGATCTCAACGTCTTACTGGGGCTGGTAAGGGAGTTGTTTGCATCCTTGGATTACCCTTTTATCTTCAACAGTGTCTACCATCTGTTGTATACTCTGTTAATGGCAGGAGACCACCAGACTGGTTTGATTATTTGGGAGGTGAGCATCGTGGTTCTATGTGGGATGTCAGGAATCATGCACAAGTGGCTGTGCTTATACAGTGATTTGTCCAGGATTCATCACTTGAACTGTCAGCTCCTATCTCCATGGGTGTCACAAACATTGTCACTTCTGCCTTGAGTAGCATGAAGTTGGCCTTGGAGAGGTCTTTTACGGACAACTGTTTATACATTCCTTTCACATGTTCAGTTTGATTAGCCTACGGTGGGATTACTTTGGTGGAATCGCAGTCCCATGTACTGTTGTGATGGCTTAGTGGTTAGTTACTGTGACTACAGTGTACAGGGTTCTGGGTTCATGACCTGCAAAGGCAGGTTATTTTTGTTCTGGCCAGAACAGTGGTTAATGCATACAGACTAATTAGGGAAATTTAGGTTAGTCACACTCAATACAATTAAAATGCCCTACTCTGGCAATCCTGCTGATGTCAATCACTGTGAAGTACAACATTGGGAAAGGAGTACTCCAGCAGTCTCTGTGGTGTGTGCTATAACAGAGTAATGCTGTAGTGTGATATAGAACTCTGGTAGAGGGTTCTATTCTCACACATGGGAGTTGTGGATGCTATTGTGTCTGTTCCTATGCCTGTGTGGATAGCAATGCATGTTTGGCTAGTCACACTCACTACAATTCATTCGCCCTACTTTGGCAGTCCTTCTGATGTCACTCACTGTGAAATAAACCTTTGGGGAAAGACTACTCCACTAATCTCTTTGGCGTGTTCAATAATGGCATAGTGCTGTAGTGTAATAACTAGTCAGGTAGGAGTTCTAATCCCAGATGTGACAGGTGTGTGTGTGTGTGTGTGTGTGTGTGTGTGTGTGTGTGTGTGTGTGTGTGTGTGTGTGTCAATGTGTTGATGTTTGTCGTTCGTGTCCTGTGTGGAGGTGGTTGTGAGTGTGTAACAACTGGACCCAATGGTGAGTGTGTTTTTAATCTTTCTTATATGGTGCCCCTAGCATAATTCACAATATCCACTGTGTATGGATAACGGATGTGATATCAGTACATAGTCAGTCACGGGTTCGATACCCTGGACTAGTAGGTGTGTGACACAAACATGCTTACCTTTTACTCTCCCAACCCACCCTAACTTATCTTTGCCTATGTCTGCCTCTCTCACTCCCTCTCTGGTGGATGTGGAGACTTACACTTACTTTGCTTGGGCAGCGGCATGTGTATTGTCAGTGATACTTATGATCAGCTGATGGCCTCTGCATGGATTACAGCCCTCCTCTAGCTGATTGCATGTGGAACAGCTGTGGTAACATTCCCATAGCCAATTGCATGGAAACACACTTCAATATCTAGGAACATCATGTTGGTGTTGGGCCTTTTCATTCACTGTGAATAGGAACTAGATCTGTTGTTTGGCAAACAGCATCACAGATGGATTGGGGACCTACCTCTGACAACATACACTGTGGAAACAGGCCAACACACAGGAGTGGGGATGTGTCTGTCTTGACTACAGACTGTAAGTGCTGCTATACTTCAGTTGGGGTAATATTGGTTTAACAAGGTGTGTGGATATGGCTGTCCTACATGTTTCAATACTTGTCATGTCGGTGCTATGTTTATGAGGAATCCCCATCTGTAGGGTCATCTGCAGACTGGGCAGTGTGTGGTGCCTTGTGTTCCCCACAGAGCACCTATCTCTCAACTGCAGAAGGTAGTGACAGGATTGCAGTCAGTAGATGGTGATAGCCGGGAGAGGTACTAACGTCATATCCCTCATAGGACATATGTTGCATCAAACCCTGTTATGACAGGAACTGTATGTGGTCATCACAGCGACATGTCAATATTGGCCCTGTGTTTTGTGCCTCCAGCCACAACCCTGTCAACCTTTGTACATATTTCATGCAGTAGGGGGTGCATATGTTCTGTACACCATATTCATTGACAGCATATCTTATAACAAGGCAGTGAGATATCAGACTGCTACACATGTTATGTATAGTAGGGGTTATAGTAGGGGACATAGCCTGGGCAATCTGTGGTTGTGTGTACAGTACTGAGGTATGTGTAAGTCTGGTAACTGTCGACAGTGTGTGTATAATGCACATGTACCTTGGCCTATGTAGAGACTGTGGTAGATGTCATTGTTCTTGGTCCTGTTCTATCTGATGTTACATGCTGCTCCACTGTATGTCACCCTATCAGCTTACATGTTTGTAGGTGTGAACGCACACATGTCCCAAACCACAGACACACTAGGTATACCAAAAAAAACTCCAGTTAAATCCACAAAGCACACTGGAACATACACTAAGAAATCTCCAAAGGAACTCCAGGCAAGAGCAGAACTGAAATCAAACTTGTTAAGCAACAATTTATTTCCACAAAGCTTTTTGTTCAACTGATAGCCGAACTTCTTCAGACAAACAGAGCAAACAACACCCACACCCATATATACATCTCTCTTTACAAACTCATGTTAAAACTAATTAACATTTAAAGAGACTATACCATAAATAACTAAACTGCAAGTTAAGAATAAAAAACTTTTATACATGATCAATCAAATATTACCTACTAACTAAAAACCAACATCCTCAAATGCTGGACATGTAAAAATCTTACTTAGACTAATATAAAATAAACCTAAGTCCAGTAAAAAATCAAACAATCATGAAATGTTACCCCAACGTTCACATTTCAAGATTTATAAAAACATGCTGTTAATATAATGCTTGCTTAAATCTCATACGAACATGTAGGCAAATGGAAATAAGTACACGCCAATATATGTGCAACTACCATCAACACAAACATCAGATGGCCATTGCTCTATCTCAATAGACTTCTTAATTTCAGTATGCATGAAAGAGAAACCCTGTCATTAAGACCCGGAGCTCTGTAAGAATTCAACCTCAGCTGCCAAATCAATTCCTGTCTCTCTAACAGTAACTGGTAAGGGCCCCCTTTTACATCTGATGTAATTTGATTTAAAACCCTAAACACAAAAGAGTGAGTGAGATTCTCACTACAATGTTTGGCCAGGGCATTCTGTAACCTAGCCTTCCTTATGCTGCATACATGTTCATAGATCCTTTCTTTCAACTTCCTGTCAATCTTGCCCACATAAAATGTGGACAAAGCTGACAGGTAGCAAGGTAAACTACAGACCTCGAAGAGCATGTATATCTTCCCTTTATTCTGTAAGTTTTGTTAGCAATTGAAAAACTGGCCCCAGTTGCCAAGTGCCTGCAACAACTACACGCCTCACACTTGAAAGTCCCATCAATCCGGTGACACATTCCACTATTCATCTCCATGATACTCTTTAAATTATAACCTTTTCTGTAAGTGACGTAAGGTCTGTCACCCAATTTACTTATTATGTCAGAATCAAAACTAACAAACCCCAATTTCTCACCAGGATACACTTTATTAAATCTGCCTTTGGCAACTGGGGCCAGTTTTTCAATTGCTAACAAAACTTACAGGATAAAGGGAAGATATACATGCTCTTCGAGGTCTGTAGTTTACCTTGCTACCTGTCAGCTTTGTCCACATTTTATGTGGGCAAGATTGACAGGAAGTTGAAAGAAAGGATCTATGAACATGTATGCAGCATAAGGAAGGCTAGGTTACAGAATGCCCTGGCCAAACATTGTAGTGAGAATCCCACTCACTCTTTTGTGTTTAGGGTTTTAAATCAAATTACATCAGATGTAAAAGGGGATCCTTACCAGTTACTGTTAGAGAGACAGGAATTGATTTGGCAGCTGAGGTTGAATTCTTACAGAGCTCCGGGTCTTAATGACAAGGTTTCTCTTTCGTGCATATTGAAATTAAGAAGTCTACTGAGATAGAGCAATGGGCATCTGATGTTTGTGTTGATGGTAGTTGCACATATACTGGCGTGTACTTATTTCCATTTGCCTACATGTTCGTTTGAGATTTGATTGCTTTTTTCCACTTTTGCTACTGCTGTCATGTCAAAACATTTTAGAAATGCACTGGAAGCGGAGTGTTGATTTTTTCTGCTTTTAGAATGTTTCTGCTAATCTGTGCACCAGCTTCTATTTTCTTTTGGATCCATGTGCTATTTGTTGTGTGAATCCAGCAACAATGTTTACCCAATAGTTCCATATTACAAGTACAAGACAGTTTCAGACTAAGCACCTGTACTCCATGACAGCCAGGAAGCAATTTGGGAATGTTCTGCAGCATGTTACAGAAAATAATCCTCTGACTAACATGTGAGAGCAGAAAGTTTGTATATGGGTCTGTTCTGCTATAGAAAAGTACTGCACTGGGATGTTAGGTTGTCATTCAGTAGGACTAAAAATATCTGCATTTCTGCACTGTGCCTTTGATGGTGCTCAGTCACTCTGGATGCAAACCATGAAAGGCAAACTGGTTAACCACGCTTCTTTATCATGAAATAACATGTCAGAAGTACTGTAATAAATTAACCAAACTCCACTGTTGGACTAACTGTCATAAACCTAATAACAAAGCCATAAAAAAGTTGGTTGAAACCTCACAGCAGAAAAGAAGAAATATTACGTCCTGGATATAACACTATCAGATTTAATAAACTACCTAAAAAGGAGGGGACTGTGCATACTCTTTTCTAAAAGCCTTAACATACAACATCTCCACGTATCCATTCCCTTCTTTAGTCCTGCAGAAATATTACATGTCAAACTAACAGTAAACATCTACTCACAACTCAACATTGCTTCCCTTTGTATATATATATATATATATCCTTAACCTAACTGCTCTGATAATTCTACCTTGAAGTATATACTGTCCTGGCACCAAGTAAATATTGAGCAGTATATATTCATACTGGGGAATGTTATCATAGACTAAAACAAACTCAAATAACTAATAACTACCCCTAGATGTTTCCAAATGATCGTTTTGGCTTATCAGAAACACACACACACACACACACACACACACACACACACACACACACACACACACACACACACACACACACACACACACACACGCACACACACACATAAAGCATCTGGGAAAGAAAAGCATTATAGACAGGATACTAATACACCTGCCAGCATTCTTTCATCAGGGACCCTATCTGATGTTATTAGTGATCATTACCCACATTCTTCATCTGGGGTAAATAAAAAGTCAAACAGAATATTACCTAAAACTGGGTTTGAAGCAAGAGATACTTCAACAAGGGCACCTTCACTGATCTGTATTAACAATATAACTGGTATCCTCTAAAAACTCTCCCATAACATGATGCCGCCAACTACTACAATCACACATTCCATGTTGCACTACAATCACACATTCCAAGCTGTACTTAATTGTACTGCCCCATTCACAGATGGAAAGTTAAAAATACCACCCCCCCAAAAGGGAAGAATACACATGGGACAATGGAAAGCCTCCAAAACTATTGAGGGTGTATATTACGTTATTGAACTTTTAAAAGTTCGAACGTCATATGTTCGAAGCTGTATGATCGAACTTTTAAAAGTTCAAAAAGCTAAAAAAATAAAAAATAAACAGAAAAAAACTACCTGACCGTTTTAAGCAGGGGGCAAGCCCCCATGCACCCCCACACCCCCAGCTCTTAAAATATACCAACTCCGAGAATGCAGTACAGTGTAGGAAAGGGAAATCTTTCCATTCCGCACTGTACGGAGATCTCTGTTGAAACGGTCAAACTTTTAAAAGTTCTATCATATGATGTCTACCATATGACATTCGAACTTTTAAATGTTCGATAACGTAATATACACCCAACTATTCATACCGGACAGATTTACAATACACTTCTAAACAAAGTTAAAACTATAATTAAATCAAGTAAACAATCCTACTCCCATAAATGATTAACTAACACTTATAAACAAGCTTAAGCGGTACTGGTCATGTATAGGTAAACGTCTCAAACCAAGAAGAAATACAACTGTTACTCCACTTACTAAAGAATAAACTGGTAACATTGCCATCCTCTTGAATAAACACTTTATTAACATTGCTAGTACAGTTACACAACAGTATAATACAAACATCACCACTGAATAATGACTGTCCATCTGGTGCTTCTCACCTACAGCTTTTTAATGTGGCCATTACAAAAAGATTACTAGAAAAACTAAAACTACCTTCTCTTGAACCAGGTATCTTACTCTCTGAATATCTTCAATTAGCTGATGCCATAGCATACCCAGTTGCAATCCTAATTAACAGATCCATCAGTGAACTGTATGTCGCAATCTTTTGGTAAAAATCCTACATAACACCAATCCACAAAGCAGGAACCCAAAATAATATTTCTAACTATAGCCCTATAGCCATCCAAGCACCCTTTTCCAAAATACTTGAAAAGTGTATCCAAAAACAACAGTTAGATGACCTAACTACAAACAACCTGTTATCACCCACTCAAGATGGTTTTCATTTGGGTCACAGTACTGAAACTATCCTGTTATCATTTATAAGTGCTCTCTTGTCATTTATAATTACCATTAATCAAGGTAAAAAATGTGGCCTTTATATTGCAACTATGTTTTTAGATCTATATAAGGCCTTTGATTCTGTCTCCGTTCCACTCTTCAAATGACTGGCAAAAATGGACATTAGCAATGACACACTAACTTTTTCAAAAGTTACTGACAAAAATGGACATTAGCAATGACACATTAACTTTTAAAAAGTTACTTACCCAGCCATTCCCAAGCAGGTAAGTGGTCACAAACCAACTCCCAACTTTTTTCCCATCACCAGTGTTATCCCACACGTGTCTATCCTAGGTATTTTATTTTCCATTTTGTCAATAAAATGCAGATCACAACTCCTCATGCCTCACCAATTCAGTATGCAAATGGCTCTGCCATAACCTACTCATCCAACTTCCTCTCCAAGTTACAGCTTGTCACTAAGAATAACTTTCACAGCACTGAAGATTGACTCAGAGGGTCTCCATTTCTGCTTAACACCAGTAAAACAGAGCTACTCTTAATTTGGTCCTGGGAAATCTCAATCACTTCAAAATGTAAAACAATAATTGAACAAGTCATCCATGCCAAATTGTTCAGTGTACTCATAGATCACAAACTATCCCTTGACAAACACATAGACTATGTCCATTCTAGAACTAAAAAAAAAAAATCTAGGCAGGCTCTACAAATCCAAACCATTCCTAAATCGGTACTTATTATCGCAACCAGATTTTGCGATGTAGTGTACCATTTGTTTAAATTTTAGAAAATACAGTGTATTAGTGAAGGGTACTGTGTTTAAAAGTATGCTGGGATATTGGTGGGGGTTTTTTTAATGTTTTTATGGGTACAATTTTTGGATAGATGCATAGTGTGCTGAAAACATTGAGCGTTACATTGGTACGTATACTTATACGCGATCTTTGAAGGTGCTTTTCATTTCAGAGCTGTCGTCGGAAGGTGCTGGTCATATAGGAGTTATCGAAGGATTTTTCTGATTTTGGAGATTTTAAAGCTATCATTGGAAGGTGTTCGTATGGGAGTTATCGAAGGATCTGGGGATCATTCAAGGTGCTTTTCCTTTTAGATGTATCGTTGGAAGGTGGTGTTCATTTTGGAGCTATCGAAGGAGTTTGGAAACTATCGTTGGAACTTCGTTTGTTTGGAAAGGTTTTTTGGATATATCGTTGGGGCAATCAGTGTTTTTGGACTTTGGGAGCTATCTTTTGAACTTCGTTTGGTTAAAAAGGACTTTTGGATTTATCATTGGGACAGTCAATGGTATTTTTTAATTTGGAGTTATCGAAGGACTTTGGGAGCTATTGTTGGAACTTTGTTTGGTTGAAAAGGACTTTGGGAGCTATCGTTGGGGCAATTGAAGGAGCTCTTGGTTTGGGATTTATCGTTGGATGTGTTACACATGTGGAAATTTATTTTTCAGCTGTATTTTCCTTTATTCAATTCTTGGATTACTTAAAAAAAAGAAGAAAATGGAGACAAGGGAAGTGATTGAGGAAAAGTATTTAATGGTTAAACTGTATTTATTAAATGGTACATATGCAATTTAATATAAGTAAATTCAGAGTACTGCTTTGCTTCTTTCTTGGTTGTAATGTATATTCGGTATATTCGAATGTCATTAATTTTCATAGCTGTTAGGGTTCTACTGTTTAATATAGTTAATTGTGGATTCTTCAGTTGTTATATTGGTTGTCAGTGTAGATAGTTCAGAAGATGTGGATTGTTCACTGGTTGTTGTTTTGTTTTTTTACTGTTGAGAGCTTAGAAGTAGTTGGTTGGTTAATTACTGTGGTACTTGTTGGTATGGATTTTCTGTTTTTTTGTGGAGGAAAGTTGTTAGAGATGGCTTTTAATAGTTCTTCAAAGCAGTCTTTTGAATTTGATAGTTGTGTTTCATGCCACATATATTCAACAAGATAGGAATGTACATGGTGCTGTGCAGTTCCTCGCTGTTTCTCGTTTCTCCACTTTACTGAGCCCCACATTCTTTCTATATGTTGTGTATGCACTCCAGTGTCCGGGTCAACAAAATTGTAGCTGTGATTAACTTTGTCATGGCTGAAGGCAGCTTTTTTTAGTTGTTTTGTTTGGTATGTTTTCCAGGAGTCTGAGTATATAATGCTGCCTTCTTTGATGTTCTTCTGTATTTGGTCAAACAATGTAGAGGCAGTTCTATCAGGCACTTTTACTACAAATGTTTCTTTCGTTTCCCTACAGATCCCTCCGAAAATCCACTGTTGAGGTAGGATACGACTGCTATTATTTTTCCGCCAAGTAAATAAACTTTTGTCGATCTCCACTATATGCCCTAGCCCTCTGATCATTTTCGTCTCTTGTTTTTCCAACTCCATGGTACATACATCCCTTAAATAATTACTCCAGTCGATAACTGTTTTGTCAGCCATATCCAATTCTTCACAACAGAAATGAATGCTAGTTAACTGCTTACACCAACAGTATATAAAACGAACAGCAGTTATAAAAGAAATTCTACTTCTTTCAAAAAAGTTACCTTCCCGAACTCCTATATGCTGGTAGCATTTAGCAGAGTTGCATTTCCAAAATATTTGTTTTCCATAGTATAATTTAATTTCATGTCCTGAACTGCATTCCTTAAAACTGTGTATAATTTCATACTGTTGAAATAACTGAATTGCCTCCTTATCTGTCTTAGGTAAATCCCACAATCGCATTTTTAACAAAACTATGACTACAGCAATCTACTTAGACGGTTAATAACTATATGCCTTTTCAATAATCTGTTGACTAGAGCTTTGACAACTTTTGTATAGCACGAGAAATGGAACACATACACAGATGCATTACTGACATGCGTAAATAGCGGTAAGAAAGGGTCAAGCTATTTTAAAATGTTCTTTTCTCTGTGTTTTCATGTTTAAATAGTACTATAAATTAAAAATTTTATAGAAAAGATGTTATTTAGTTTTTAATACCGTTAATTCCGTTTTTTGAAGGAAAACACAAGCGAATAGTTTTAGCTTGAAAATCTGGTTGTGATAATACGTAAGTATTAGTATACAGCTCAACAGCTAACCACAGATCACAGTGTTTCTTCCATCACTACTATATGTCAACTCTTTCCTAACTAACATTCCCAAATCTCAAATGCATGAAGTGGGACATATGTGCAACAAAAGTTTTCAACTATGGTGCAAATGTCCCAAAGTAAACACATCACTGTACTGCCCTACAAAAACTAAATTGGTTAGAGATGCAAAATTTACTGACTCTATGTCAATTAAAAATACACACAAAATGCTGCTTAGACCTAACAAATGCCCATCCTTTTCCATTCTAGTTAATAATGTTCCAATCAAAAATCCAAGCTCATAAGCTCAAAATGTCCTACAAGTAATAAAATCAAACAACCGGTATTGTAACTCACTACACAGTGAGAATGCAGACAAATTACTGGAATTCTATTCCACTGGATGTTAGAAATACCAGTCCAAAAGCATTTTTCAACAACTTAAGGAATCACCTAATGGCTAGTCCTGTCCTTGTATGTGAAAATGCTCATATTCTCTCACCTTTACACCAGCCACAAAACACTTCTCAACAAGTTCATCAGGCGTACAAATGGTCCCATACTTGTACATGAAACTGTATACATCCACCTTCCTTTACTTCTCAACACACTAACTTTATTACTTTTTTCATCTTCATTCAATATACACATCCTCACTTCCACCTTTACTATCCTCTATTTTTCATTACTGTCTCACAACTACCTACCTGTAGCTACATATTTGTTCTTTTTCTTTCCTTCCTTCCTTACCCTCTTCTATTGTCACTCCTACTTTTTGGTTATTACTTTTGTTTTTTTTTCCTTTTCCACTCTTCCCCTATTATTGCAATGTCCCTCTTACTACTTCTATTCCACCTACCTCTCCTGACTCTCTGATTTCCCCCACATCTTCCCTTCATTTTTCCCACATTATACTCTTGTCTGCAGTGTAGGAGGTTGGCATAATAGTTAAAGTGTTTACCTTACAGACACAAGGTGCAGGGTTTGATTCTCATATGGGTTGTCTAGGCTTAAAATGGTAGAAATAGGAGCAACAAAACCCACGCATGTATGGCAAAGTGCATGGCTCAACCAAAACTTGTAGATCCAAAAATAAAACAGGCCAGCACTAAATTTCACCAAAATACTTTAATAAAAGTATAAATGGGCTAGAATACCCATAAATGAATATACAAAAATAATGACACCCAAAGGGTGACAAAGCATACCGGTTTCAGCATACAGCCTTCATCAGTGCTCTGATGAAGGCTTTATGCTAAAACCGGTATGCTTTGTCACCCTTTGGGTGTCAATTTGTATATTCATTTATGGGTATTCTAGCCCATTTATACTTTTATTAAAGTATTTTGGTGGAATTTAGTGCTGGCTTGTTTGGTTTTTAGGCTTAAAATGGCCCACAAGGGCAACTAGCCTAGTACTAACCTAAGAACCTATGAATAGTTTGCTTTATAAATTGTTTGTAGTAACTGTGAAGCTTTTCTCCCCAGGCCTCCACTGTAAATTGGATTTGTTCAGTCAGGCTATCTCAGTCAACAAAATAACATAAATAAATAAATAACTACCTGATATATGTGGCTATGCAATATTTAACATTATTTCATTACCATATGGAGCATCTGAGAATTTATTTATTTTAACATTTCTTGCTACTCCTTTGCTTATCAGAGAATATCGCTGGATATTGATCATCTGTTTACCATGAAATTTGATGTACTTATCACCATGGGTGGGATTCTGGATACAAGCTGTTTATGTCACTCAAACAGATTTTGGTGATATTATCACTGTGCAAAAAAACAAAAATTACAATGAGAATAACCAGGAGCTCTTAACCAAGGGTAAGAAGTGTACACCATCATGCAGTTATGAATGTAGTAGTTTTTGTACTCTGCAGTCCAGGCAGTTAATTCAATTAAATTATACAACCAAACATGAGTATGTTCTTGATAAGACAACACCTGTGTTGTTATGAACGGCAGGCAAACAAAATCTTAGCAAATCCAAATTTACAGCCAAGACATAGTAGATAAACAGTTTGTTAAAAAGAAATGCACTAAACTTTACTAAGATGGATATCATAAGAGGTAGTAGTAATATCACAGCAACAGCAGCCTCGTGTAAGGGAGATGTATTTGCTTTTTTAGATTACTTTTATTAAAATGTTTTCCATCTATTGGGAAAGTGGGAAAACAAGCAAGAAAATAAGACACTGTAAGAGTACTGTATGTTAGCTTTTACTTAGTGATGTGTTAAAACATTTTGGTTTGTGTTAAGCAAAAAGACAATCACATGTTACATTAGAACAAGCTTTGCGTAAGAATCTTTAATTCTGTGAATAACTGGTAATTAGACAGGAGGCTACAACAACTAAAAACAAATTAATAATTTGTTGCTCTTGTGGTTGTAATCAAGATATCCAGTTACTAAAATTATGTCTGATTGTCTAAATTTGATATAGTGAAGGAAACTGTGGATATTCATATGCACTTTTAACTAGGATTCCTAACAAAGAATCTACAAGGACAGTACTCACAAAGCATTTTGTAAACCATGGGTTTACTAATTTTGAAGGAATACTTGTTGTATAAGCGCCAAAATGAAAAGCACCAAATATCACACAGCCAAAGAGTGAATCAGCAAAGGAAGTTTAAGCATGACAAGCAAACATTTGTCTGGTTGGCCGATGGAATATTTCTGGCGCAAAAGTTTTCACAGTTACAATAATGAAGAAGATGCACTGAGCTTTGAACTCCCAGATGTGCACTTCTTCCTCTTACTGAGTAATGCTATCATTTACTGGAATGATACGCTCTTCTTAGAGTTCCCAAATAATAACTACAAGACAGTGCACTGCAGCACACAAGAGTTCAAAATAATTAGTGTCAAGACAGAAAGTTACATACCACTTAACATTTTACATACCAGTTTGAATAATCATTCTGGGAATTCAGATACAGAGCACAATTAAATTCATTACAATTGTCAGACAAAGTCTATACAGTTGGCTGCGGTGGTTTATTTTTTTTTTACAACAAATGCCAACAATTCAGAAGAAAGTATTGTGCTTTAAATAGCTTAATATTTAACCCAAACTATATACAGCTACAACATACTCTTCCATGTACACACATGAAAATGTACAATGATGATGATGATGATGATGGGATACTTGTTTCAATCCACAAACGCTTTCTGTCTACAAAATCTCAAAACATCTTAAGTAATTTTAGAGGGATAAAGCCCTGACACTAACCCAGACAATGTGGGGTTGAGTACAGGCCCAAGGCAGTGGAGCAGCCATACTGGGGGAAATGTGGGAGGTAAAACAATGGTTTGTTTGCCCATTTCAGAAAGAGGGACCATAGCAGTTCCATGATTGGACTGGTCTGTAGAACCAGGGTCAGCATTTGTGGAAGCATATGTGAGTATCCACATCAACTAATAGTGGAACTCACAGTTATGGCAAAGGAAGGGGAAGGACTGTTAGGTAGGCTGCCTACCCCACTACAATGCAACCCACCTCCAAGCCTGACTCTTGTTTCTGTAAGGAATGAATTGACCTATCTGATTCCATATGGAGCACAGAACAAAGGGCTAAAGAGATCTTGCCAGCATGTGGGAATGAATGGGACAGCTCTTGCTTTGCAGGGTAATGAATGGATTAAAAGGCACAGGGGAGACAGTTTGATACTAGTCCTGTGCTGGGGCCCAAGATAATATATACCACAAAACAAAATTTACAGCAAAAATTAAACCTAACAGCACACTGGCCACACTTCTGTTTTAGTGCAGCTAACACACTACATAATATTTTCCTTGTTTTAGTCCTGAGATTTGCACCCAGCCTTCAAACAAAGTCTGAAACCCCACCCACTCAAATACAAAGCCATACCAGTCCTAATGATGGAGATGCTGTTAGAATGCTGAGCATGGGCAGCACAGTATATATTCATTTCTCATCATCTTGCGATCCTCTTGTAAGCCAGAGGTAGTAAAAAAATAATAATAAATCACGATGTGGCATAAGCCTCCATACTTCCCATGACCACTGTTCCAGCTAACCAACTATGTTTTAAGGTCTCATGTTTCCATTGTCCACTTACAAATCCTGTAACAGTCTGGCTCAAGCCAACAATATGGCTAGCAGCGACTAAGTAAAACTAGCTGTGATCTTACTGTACACCTCAAAACACAAACCTTCCACCCCATTTGTCCTGCATTCCATAACACTCAACTGTCCTTTACTACAATGGGGCTCCTGTTATTTTAAGATATCTGCACCGATCCACTGGGATAAACCTGTAGTAACAAATGGAACTGAAAATTACCCAGGATATGTCATAACTTAGATACATTTGTGAAGTTACACGCTCTTCTCAGTTAATGAACTTAATGCACTATGATTTAATTGCTGACAAGGTGATTGCAACCTGGAAATGCAAAGCAGACAGCACATTGTAAACAGGAAAAAAAAAGTGTTTTTCTAGTCAGTAGAATAAGAATGTTATTACATACCCTTTTTCATACAGGAATTCTTCCTGAAGGGACTTTGCTGATGTCGCACCAATAAAGACTGAAGGGATGTCAATTTGCTTTGCGATCTTAACTGTAATAAAACAGATTAGGTTAGAGTAAATCAGTGAATACGGTACAAAACTCAGCAAAGTTCGTCTGACAAAAATAATATGCATGCTTGTAGTTCATTAATTTAATCCTCGTAGTTAGTGCAGAAGATTAAGGTTATGGGTTGTTAATGATCTCTTTCTTGTAGTCCAGGTTTTGATTCCTTGAGCTTCTATTTTTTCCTGTGTGACTTTTCAGCAATTCAGTTAACCAGACGGTGCTTTGAAAGAATTGGGCTAGGCTCCTGAATGGTTTCCTGTGACACAGGTTCCATTGGAGACACTTTAAAAAGCTGTCATATGTAATAGGTGGGAATAATAATGGCTTATCATAATGGCTACAATAAACATATTATTTTGGAACGTGTACGGCCTCACAAGTACCGACAAAAAGGAAAGAGTACTGAATTATATTAAGAAGTGCAGAGTGCAATTGGCAATGCTACAGCAGACACACTTGGAAATAAATGGCCATGTGAAGTTGATAAAGAAAGGATTTCAGGAGGGATATTCAGCAGAGTATCAGGGACAAAGGAAAAAGGAATGCCTACACTAACTGCTACAGGAACTCCAATAATGACAGAAGAGGGAAAAAAGATAATGATAGTAGATTTGTGGTAGTAAGGAGCTACTGGCAAGGGATGTGGATTACACTGGCATGTATTTATATTACACCTAAAACTGCTTTTATGGAACTTAAGAAAATGTTGAGAGAAATAATCAGCTTTTAACAGGGACTATTACATATAGGTGGGGACTTGAATTTGATTTGTAGCACTCAGGATGTATTTGGGGGAACTAGAAGGGAGCATATAACAAAAAAGGGTACATTTCTAAAGAAATTTATGAAAATATTTGGTATGGATGATGTAAATTTAGTATTAGGAGCTCTGGGAAAATTTTCATATTATTCCTCAAGGTACAATAACTGGGCTAGACTGGACAGAAATTATATTTCACAGGAACATTTGCATTTATTAATTGAAGGCTTCGACACACATCCAATAATGATTTCAGATCATGCGCCAATAACAACTATAAATAATACAGGGTAATGAAGTAAAAATAAGACATTGGCACATCTACCTACTGTTTTTTTTTTTTTTTTTTTTTTTTTTTTTAAGAGAGGAATTTACGGAATGGGTAGTGGAAAGTATTCCAAAGTTATTAAGGAAAATAGAAATTTTGTCAGAAGTTACAGCTAGTGAGTGGAATAAAATGAAAATGGAGTTTAAGAACATGGTAGAAATAAAAGAAAAAGAGATATGGTTAAGAAGTGACATGAATTATTTAGAGGAGCCGACAAAGTTTAAAGCATTGCAGAATAAGGGGAATCTCATAGATCAAGAAGAGGCACAACTGCAGAGTGCTAAATAAAAAACAAGGGAGTATCTGGATAATGTACATGAGATTAGAAAGACTGCAGTTAAGCAGCTGTTTCTTGATAATAACTCCGGAGCATAAAAAGTTAAGCACCTAGGGATGATTGCAACTATGGGTACAGAGAATAAGCAAGAGGAGACTGTAATTTACTGGAGAAAACTGGCAGCAGGGAACTAATATATATCAGGGGGCAAATATCTAGAGATGGAAAGGTAATGCAATGAGAAGACGCCAAGAAGACATTCGGACTGCAGGCTAGTGACTGCCTTCCCTATCAGGGTTAATAGCTAAGTATAAGCAAAGAGAAAACAATATGGGAATCCTAAGTGAAAGTCCTGCTCTAGCAGAAGTTTTAAAGTAAATCTAGAAAAGAAGCTGCAGTTAAAAAGGATAATTAGCAGGGCTTATAAAAACATCACATGATAACTATAGGAATCAATTAGACGAGGTTAAAAAAGACTGGGAAGAGAGACCGGAAAAGTAATTTACAAGGGAAGAATGGGAGGACATATGTATCAATCCCAAATATGTAACAACCATCTAATACATTTAGGATTTTTTCTTGGAGGTATTTTCATAGTTAGTTTTATACCCCAAGCAGACACCAAAGAATTTTCCCACAGGTAGGTGGTAAATGCTGAAGCTGTTATGGGGCAGAAAGAGGAAACTTGGAACATATGTTTAGGGATTGCAATGAGTTGACAGGCTTTAAAATTTCCTTTCTGAGTATTCTGTCAGAAATATTGGATGAACAAATGGGTGTGAATAAACAAATGTTTTTTTTTTTTTTTTTTTAGTTGGGATACAGTATCTGAATTGCCTAGACATAGTAAGGTCTTGTGGTGGCAGCCAAAAAAAGCAATTACTTGAAAATGGAAATCAAAGTCTAAATTAACTATATTTGAAGTACTGAATATTGTATCACAAATAAAAAAAAAACTGAAAGTGGGATCTTTAGAAAAGGTAGGAGCAAATTAATAAGGAAAAATGGAAATTGTGGGAACAATACTATTATTTATTTATTTTACATTTGTTGACTGGGAGTAGTCAGTAGTCCGACTGAGCTGCAACTAGCACTTTTTCAGCGGAGGCCTGGGAAGAAAAGCTCCAGAACGTTATACAATACAATGAAAACAATTACAGAGACAATAACATTTTTTGCTGGTATTTACAGCATTATGCATGTTTCAAATATTTCTACGTAATCGTTAATGCAGGCAATGTGAGAAATAGACATATTCTTGCAGTCTTAAAGTATTACTTCCATATAGACATTAGTTACTTTCAGGAGGTGATTTGGGGGAGGTATTTAGGGAGAGAGGAGTGCAGAATAATGTTTTTGAGGAGGAATGAGTTTTTTCCATCATTTTCTACTTTCTGCTTTAAAAGCCTGTGTTTGCGCTTGTTTCCCCCCTTTCCTGTAACTAGTCTAGTCCAGATACAGATTTGCTGTATCCAGGTCTGTTTGTAAGCTTTTGAGCCCCTCCAAGCCTTTCTGTGTTGGAGGGAAGCCTTCTAGATTATCAGTGGGAGCAGTAAGCACTAGGTAGCCTATCTACCACAAGACGAGTGGTTTCTGGCCCAGAAATTCTAGTTTATTGGCCGTTTGGACAGTTTTTCCATCTCTCTCAACTTTCTGGTTTAGAAGCCCACATTTGCACTTGTTTCTCACCTTTACTGTAACTAGTCTAGCCCAGATTCAGACTTGCTGTATCCAGGAATGTTTGTAAGCTCCTGAGTGGTGCCAAAGTCTGCTCTTCAATTTGTCCCTTAGATCTACTAGTTCTCTCCTCTCCTGCATTTATACTAGCTTATTAGTCTAGCACTTTACCAGACTTCTTGTAGCAATTACTGTAGCATACAAAAGTGCTACCAGCACTAAACGTTCTACAACAAAACAGATCCAGTACTTATTATCAATGCCCACCCCACCAGGCATGTCTAAAGTTCAGTTCCTTGTGCTTTCTCCTATTAACCTGGTGAACTTGGACATCCTGAGGCAATGTAGCAAGTACCTCATGTACACCTAAAACCCTCTCCTCTTACTGCCCAACACTCAGACTTGTGAGAGATGCACTTATATATCCAAACTGGAAGTCATGCATTCTCCAGCCAAGACAGGAATAGCTGGTCAAGAGGAGAAGGTCAACACTTGCACCACACCACATGGAATACATAGCCCTCCAGAACACACACCAGCACTACCTTCATATAAAAACACAAACCACACACCCACCTTCACTGAGGCTCTCAATAAAAATCTACCCAAGCAGCAGAGACCTCCAAGGCAGAAACACACTCAACCGCCACAATACAACACTAATCATGAGACACATAACCCTCTTAAACAGTGTTCCACTCAACTAAAGCCCCTAAGGCAAAACAGCATACCCAACACACTAGTCATAGGCGACTCGATAGTGAGGCACACTGATGTCCCACTCACTAGGTTGAATAAGGAGAAAGTAACAGTCAGCTGCCTGTCAGATGCCAGGATCCATCACATAATGCAGGCACTCAGGTCCCTCAACAACAGGTACTAATATGACTCTGTCATTGTACATGTGGCTGTGAATGATCTGAGACGTAGCTCCCTGGACTACATGAAAAGAGATGTGGAGGAGCTCTCGGATTATGTAGCCCAGGCGAGTATGACCCTAGCCTTGAGCAGCATCCTACCATCACCCAGAATGATACCACACTACATGCAGAAAATGACTGATTTCAACAATTGGCTAAGTTTCTAGTGTCTTTCTAAGGGGATCCAGTATCTGTCTGGCTAGGATGACATAACTAACAGACCTCGATGCTTTGCCAGAGATGGCCTGTGTCTGTCACCCCTGGGCTTCCGGATAATGGCCAAGGCTCTTGCCACCCCTATAGTGCCTTTTTTAGGCAGTGTTCCAAAGACCAAATTACCACCGTAACAGCTACAAACAAATGCAATCTGAGGGCCATGCTGCTCAACGCTAGAAGTCTAAATCACAAAATGTGCTTGCTCAAAGCACTCCTTTAAATGGAGAACATCGACATTTGTGCTGTAACAGAGACCTAGTTCAAGGCAGCATAAAGCATCCCTGTACTACCAGGCTATAACTCCTTCCACACCTTTCGGCCCCAGACCTTGGACCGAAGCTCCAAAGGCGATGGTGTTTCCATATTCATAAAGGATGCGCACACCTCCAGACTGGTAGCCCAACAAAATGCATCAGAGATACTTCAGGTGCAGCTAACATTGGGTAAGACAGCGATTCATGTCATAGCCTGCTATAGGTCCCCACCCATGTCCCAAGACTCAGACTCCACATCCCTAAGCACCCTGGAGAATATTAGGGTCCAACCTAACACTCTCTTACTAGGCAACTTCAACTACCCCTCCATTAACTAGGAAAACTACTCATGTACCAATACACTTGCCCAACGTTTCCTGGAGTTCATTAATTCCAATGCCCTGGACCAGCTCGTTCTTACCCTCACTAGAGGTAGCAACATCCTTGACCTGGTCATTACTAACATGGCGACCGCTGCTCTACACCAATAGTCAGCTCCTCCCTGGTTAGATCCGACCACAAACTAATGACCTTGGAAATCCACCCCCCCACACACACACACACAAAGGTAACCACCATGAAAAACTTCTCCAAAGCTAACTTTGGGCTCCTAAAAACAGAATGGCACCTATGCAAATGATGAATAGTTGTATGACCTCTGAGTCATACACCAATGCAGTGTACAAACACATACACAAATGCATGGATCTCGTCATACCCAATAGAAAAAAGACGCTCTCCTCTAAATAAAGGAAGCCAATCTGATGGTGCTCTGCCATAAACAAACTCTACAACAGGAGGAGGAAACTGATGCAGAATAAGGTGAAGTCCCAAGACTGGAAAAACTCCCTTATCAGCCTCAACAAAAAGTTGAGAGCCTCATCAAATCCTCTAAAGCTAGCTATGAAAACAGAATTGCAGCAGATAGTAAAGACAACCACAAGGCCTTCGATAGTTATGTAAAGAATCTTCACGGCAATACCCAGATTTGCTCTGAGCTACTATACAATGGTACCTCCTATACCGAGCCAACAGATATTGCCAGTATACTGGCCGACAGATTCAGTGCCAACTTTACCCCCCCCCCCCCCCCAAAGGACCAATCACAATACCAGTAGATTGCCAGGCACCTAGCATTACTGCTGCACAGGTTAAAACAGCACTGTCCAAGGCCAAGAATACAGCTTCTATGGGACCTGACAATATCCCTGGCTGTGTTCTAAATGAACTACAGAGTGAACTGGAACCTCACCTGTGTGTCCTGTTCAACCACAGCCTCACCTTAGGCTTTGTCTCTACCAAATGGCGCACTGCTACAATCATCCCTCTCCACAAAGGAGGAACGACTATAGACCCTGGGAACTATTGCCCCATTAGCCTGACAAGCCTGATATGCAAAGCTATGGAACACATCATCATGGACCTAATAAACAAGGATATTGGGAATCTCCAAACTCTGGATCCCACACAGTTTGGTTTTGTGAAGGGTAGATCATGGCTGCTCAAGTTGGTCGACTTCTTTGAGTCAGTCACCAGAGCTGTGGATGAAGGCAAGATACAGCCTACCTTGATCTGGCCAAGGCTTTTGATACCATTCCCCACTCAGGAATCATAGAAAAACTCACTAAGCTAGGCATCAACCCCTATATCACTAGGTGGGTTGCAAACTGGCTCACAGGTAGAACCCACATTGCGAAAGTAGCTGACTTCAAGTCAGACTGCCGACTAGTCACAAGTGGAGTCCCACAGGGTTCAGTCCTGGGGCCTCTCCTGTTTGGTATCTACTTCTCTGAAGTCCAGGCCAACACGAAGGGACTCTGTCTGACAAAGTTCACAGACGATTGCAAGTTGGGAGCTATTATTAACTCCCCAAGTGATGTTGACATCCTGCAGAATGGCCTCTCTGAGACCAACGACTGGTGTCAGAACCATGGCCTTAAGCTCAATGCCAAAAAATGTGTCATTTTCCCCTTTGGGAAAAACCTGGTCCCCATGAATTACCATAATGATGGTAGTCCACTGAACACAGAAGGCATTATAAGAGATCTGGGAACACAGACTGACAGTAACCTCTCTTCTGATCACCACATTGCCACTGTGGTCAGAAAGTCCTTCTATGTGGCACATCTCATTACTAAGGGTTTTCCATCCAGGAAGAAAGAGGTCTTAAGGTAGGTAGAATGAGACTTCTTTTAAGCATTAAGCAATTTATCTTATTATGTGATTTATTTAATCTGGTATTCCACCACAGGGGTTTATTTTTAAACTTCTTTTTATATTTGATGCAGATAAGGACTATCCTTATCACTGTAACTACTTTGGTAGGAGTAGAAGTCAGAGGCATATGCAGCGACTTTAGCAATGGGATCCACTGGAGAAAGTTATGTGGGCAACAGTGACATTTAATTAAGTTGGTATAGCGGGAGAGTAATGACTGCATGAAAAGAGAAATATTGGTTAGTATGAGGAACAGATTCCAGACAATAGGGCATATTTTGAGAAAGCTCTTTCAGTAGTGTGGACCATGAATGGTGTCTCTTAAATGAAATTGCTACTGCTTTTACAGATCTGGAGGACAGTGAAAGTTTATTAGCCAGTAGAGGACAGAAGTTGTAATGTACAGGTAAGAAAATACAAAAACATGAAATGTGACTCAGTTTATGATGGGGACAGTATTAAGGGAGCTAAGTGGAAAGCAACAGTGAGTATGAGTATTAGATATATTGATAAATCTAAAAATATTACGTAGAGCTAAGTAAATTGCATTTGTGTTATAAAAAATACCGCAAGGTTAAAAGGAAGAAAGCATAATCCAGCATGGGGAGAGTAACAGGTCTCATGTGTAAGATGGCAGGCTAGATTACAGGAAAGTTTTGTTAGGATAATACTGTATGTATTAAAGGAGAGTTAGACAATAAGGGGACACCTTGTTAAAATACAGGAATCCGAAGGGAGGAATTGCTAACCTAGGGATTATGTATCTGTAAATAATAAGTGGAATTTGTGATTTTTGAGAATTACTAGAGATCACTGAATTTGTTTCAAAAATTATTTCTGTTAAAAGAATCGAAATGTTCAGAATTTAATATGAAGAGTCTTTTTTTGAAGATTTGTAAAATTATCCAAAGATTTGAGGAGTTTTGGGAAACAAGGCACCATCGGCATACAGAATCACTTTGATTCTATGGATATCAGTGGTAGGTTGACAAGGAATAGGGGAGAATAATATGACCAATCATGAATCGTTATAGAAAACCAGATTTCAGAGTTGAAGGAACAGAAATCCAGTTATTGATCAACAGCTGTTGTGCTGGAGACAAATTTTTTTTTTTTTTTTTTAATCAATGAGGTATACTGCTAGTGATTATCTAGGAGAAGGTGATTTATAAAACTGAGTGCCCTTTTCTGGTCTTCAAAGCTTATCCCCTTAGATTGACGTTTATACATATTTACTTATTTATTGGCATTTGTTTACCGGGAAAGTCCACTGTGGAGGCCCAGGGAGAAAATCTCCAAGGTAACAATAAGACTTACATAAAGTTTCAAGAAGTTTCAATAAACTTTTTAAAAAGATCAAGAGAATTACAAAAATGAAATCGGTAGAAAATTTACATAAACATATTACAAGAAATAGATAAAGCTGACAGAACATTATACTAACAGCAAGGTTAAACATGTTCATAATACAGACAATAATAACATGACACAATACTAGACAAAACAAAATAGTTCAATATTATATAGTTGCGAGCACCATAGAATGCATGTAAATCCAGGCATTACATAGAAAAATAAGGCATATGTATAGACAAAAAGGGATAAGAGGAGTACTTTGGAAAGTATAGGGGAGAAGGAAGGAGGAAAGAACAGGACAAATGAGGAAGATGAGAGATGGGGAGAGAAAAGTAAGTAGGGCGGAGTGTGAAAAAGAAAAAAAATAGGAGAGAAGGAAGTAGAAGGGAAGTGGATGGAGGGAGAGAAGAGGGAGAAAGTGGTTAGGGAGTTAAGAGAAAGCAGAAGGAATTAAGTAGTTGAAAGTTCATTAGGAATTATCAAGAAAACAAAAAGTTGGAGCAGGAAGTAGATAAAAACAGTTTCAGATCAGAAGGTAGTTTAAGTAATGGCAGAGGAAGGAACTAAACAGTTACATGTCCATTTCTAGAGGAGATGATTGTGCAGTGCAGTTTTGAAGTTAGAAGGGCTTTGTTGTGTGCGGATAGATTATTCCATATTCTGGCCATTTTCCAAGAGTACAATAACTGACCTACTGCTGACGTAGGTTTATATACTTGGACAAGATGTTGGTGTTCACATCGCAGAGGCCTAATGGGGACGTAAAGGGTGAGAAGTGAGCTAAGGGCATGGCAGTCTTGTGGTTTGTGAATAAATCTGTGTATAGTTGTGAGCTGAAGGAGTGATAGGTAGTAGAGGAATTCAAGCCATTGTAATTTTTTAGGGCAATACAGTGAGGAATAGAATGGCAACTATTTCTAGCAAATTTATCAATCTTGTTATAGCATATTTCTAATTTTGTTTTCAAGGAAGACTGCAGGTTGATTAGTAAAGGTGCACCATAGTTTACGGAGGGTAACAGGTAAGATAGTGCTAATACTTGTTTAGTTGGGAGGGAGTGGAGCTTAAGTTTTTTGTGAGTCTTACTCATATTATTTTGGATATGCAAATCGAATTTAAGGTTTTCATCAATTATTTTTCCTAACAATTTAGTGTGGGTTACTAGTTCAATTTTGGTAGTGTTAAAAATAATATATTGAGGTCAGCTTTATTGATAGGTGTATTTCTCTTGGGAGTGAAGACCATAAGTTCAGTTTTTTGGGGATTTTAAGACATGAGTTTATTGGGAAACCAAGTTTCCACTGTGGAAAATACTACTTGGGTGGTTTGTTGTTATATATTTATGGTGGGGGCAGAGCAGACTATAGTGGAGTCATCTGCATAGTGGACTAACGGGCCCTGCAGGATGGCTTGGTGGAGGTTGTTGATAAAACTACTAAACAGAAGCGGGCCTAAAACAGAGCCTTGGGGTACACCTGTTGGGTTGTGAAGGTAGGGGGAAATGAAATTCTGCTACTTAACAACATGCTCTTTGCTGGACAGATAGCTTTTGAACCAATTAAATGACTGGGGAGATAGTCCTATACTGGTGAGCTGGGGGAGGAGGACAGAGAGAGAGAGAGAGAGAGAGAGATGGTATCAAATGCTTTTGATAGGTCAAAGAAAAGGGCTGATACAATGTGTCCTGAGTCTCGAGCTTTGTTGACCTTTGTAAAGATAAATTCAGTTGCAAGGAATATTGATGTGGTGGTATCATATACTGCTCTAAAGCCATGTTCTTAATTACCAAGGATGTTGAATCCTCAGTGTAGAAAACAAAATTTTGTTTATAGATCACACTCTTAAATGTCTTATCTGAAGGAAGGTAAGATGTAGACTGGTAATTTTCAGGAAAATGGGATTTGAAAGTTAAGGAAGTGGTATCTCAGAAGCAAATTCCAGCATAAGGAAATCATAAAAGCTTACAACTGTATTGAGCTGAGTGGTGTATAGTGCAGATTTTATAAAAAATTAATGGTGGACTAAGTTAATAGAACAGTTATTAGAGGAGAGACATTTAGAGAAAGTGAGTATATGTTATTTCCTGAGATAAATTTAAAGGGAATACATTTAAAGAGAGTAAACAGGATAAAGTTAAGGTTTGGAGGGACAGATATATTGCACAGAGGATACTGCTGCTCTGGAACGTACTCCCCATCCACTTGAAACAAACTTCATCCCTGTCCATATTCAAGTGCAAGTTGGATCTATGGATGGGAAACAGAAAATGTACCCTAGAACTGCACCTGTACTAATAATGGACAAAGTAAGTTCCTAAATGCTTTATTCCATGTATGGGTCCACTCAAATTATCTGTGTATGATCCTAGTTATTCTCATTAGTGGTGATATATAATTATCGACCACAGGATGGATAAAGCCAATCTTTAACCAAATGGGACAGGTTAATTTGAGAACAAAAATGGAAACTGGCTACTCTTAAAATGGCCCACAAGGTCAGCTAGTCAACACTTGCCTGTGAACTTATGAGAAATTTATGGAGAGCACTAAAATAATTACATGCAAGTTTAGATGGAAACTTAAGAGTTTACGGAGAGGCCACCACTGATGTGCATGTGAAATGGTCCAACAAGATGATGGCACAATCCAGCAGGTAAACAATAGCAAAGACAGACAATGACCATGTAGGAATGTTTGGTTTCAAATATCACTGAAGTATCTTGATTTCTGTCCAAAATGGTTTAAGCCTGTTGAATGTAGATTACTGAGCTTTACAGTATGGTGTTGTTTTATTTATTTGAAAGATAGCATCTCACCTAAATGTTAAATGGTAGTAGGTACCATAAATTGTTACCCAAAAGTGCCAGTATTAGTTCTTGAGTTTCATCCATCTTAATACCAAAGGTTAACCATGGAATATAATTTCCTCACAAGTGTCTTTTTTAATATGGTAAAGTTTTAAACCGACAAATAATATTATTAAAGTAAGAAAATGCAGTGGCTGGGGTCCATGAGATCAAAGGAAACTACTTCACTGATTCCAACAAAATAATTGGCAAATGTTCTTACGAAGAGAAAATGATGTAGCAGTTAATGATTAGTGGTAGAAGTTAATGATTTTTTGAAGGACTGAGTAGTTAGGATGGACAGCAATCACTGAGACTGTTGAGGAGTGTTATAACAGTAATGGGATGGGAAATGTTGCTGTTCTTTCAAATAAAAATGAATGAAAAGTGAACTAGCTGTATTACAGCTGTATCAAAATGTGGGTAAATACTTATTTAAATAATAAAACTAAATGCCTCACTGCAGTTGCCTTTTTGGTAAAATACGATATGTAAAAAAACTACAAAATGTGTATAACTAAGTGCCTTTCCCAATGTGAAAATATAGCACAACTTAAATATAAAAACAGAAATGTATGCACTGTTGCAAAGTCTTCTGATTGAAGATGCTGGCTAGGTCACATGTTGATGCTTCATTAAGACAAGTAGTTGTTAAGACTTTGTAAATTCAAGAATCTTCAAGTTCCAAACATGAGCTACAAGGAATCCTATTTGGGGACTTGTAATTGTAGGGAATGACTGTTAATTCAGAAAGTTATAGGAGCTGCTGCTGGAATATACCACTGGAAACAAAGTTGAAGCTGTATTATACTGTGTGTAAGTACTCTAAACATTTTTATTTTTGACTTAAAAGTCAGAAACATTAAGGACACAGAATATTTTTAGCCAGAAGCAGATAATTTCCAGATTAAATCTTAGATCAGTGGTATACAACCACCGGCGCCAGTGCCAACGAATAGTAGTGAAGCACATTTTGCTTTGCATTTTGCTGGGGCCCAGCCAATAGGGAATATCTTAATCAGAAAAATCACAGTCTTACTTGTTTTCCTTTTCTGACAGGATTTATTATAAACCTGAGCACATGTGCAGACTATAGTTAATGACTGATATAATCAGTTTATTTAAAATCCATGTGCAAATCCAAGCATACCATGTATTCCCCCCTTAAGTTTGCCTGCCTGGTATTTGAACATATTGCAAGAGCAGAAACCATATTTGGCGCTCTGTTCAAAAAAAATTACCTGTCATTGTTGTTAGATATTTTTTTCTGAATGTTTTCTTCTGCTTGAATGTTTTATGTTCAATTAACTGTGCAAGTTCAGTACGGTTTACATATTTATTTGGAAGGAAAAGACATTATTTATGTCAAGTAAAAGATTTTATTATCAAACTTTTTAATGCTCGCAGTTGATGTTTTACATATTTGACTAAGGCTTCATGCATTTTGAGCTGCGGTGGTGGTGCTGCGGTAGCGTTGTCGCCTCACAGTAAGATGTTGTCCTGTTTGATTCTCAGCTAGAGTGTCTTCTGTGTGGAGACATGCGTGGATGGGCATCAGGGATGGCAACTCGGCACGTAAAAACATACTGCCAATCATTAGCGGACCGGAGTTCCGCTGTGGCGACCCCTAACCGGGAAAAGCCAAGGCTTCATGCATTTTAATGAAACATATAAATGGTGACTGCTCAGAGTTAACTGGGTTGGCTTATACTTAGGGTAAATGATAGAGTACTCCTGTTTTGCTAGGTGTGACTAAACAGTGGCAGCAAAATGTAGACTTGGGAAGGGAGAACATCCATGCTGAAAAGTTGCCCTTTACTCCAACTATTCCAGAAATTATCCTGAGAGTGTTTGTGCAAAACAGCTTTGCTTGAGTTTTAATTACTTTAGTTAAGACTGCACTAGAATGTATCTGGTTCAGAGTGAGGTAGGTGAAATCCTGGAAAGACATTGAGTATGACTCCAGATCGAAGCTGCATAGTGTAAAGCTTATTTGGGTGACACATAACTTGGCTATAATTTAAGGCAGCAGTGCACTCTTGCTGCACACTCAATGCCAGTTGCCCTTGGTATATTAACAATGAGTACTAGTATTGGAATTCATACCCCATATTACGGTTCTATTGCATTCAAACAGTGATGACAATAGTAGAGAAGTTAAAGCTCATATCCTTTCTGCACTGCAGACAAAAGAAAGAAAAGAGTGACATCAATTTGGAGTATTAATAAGCACCTTATCCAGGCTGCGGTGGTACGGCGGTAGCGTTGTTACCTCACAGCAAGAGGTTCTCCTGTTCGATTCTCGGTGTGGCTTGGGAGTACCTTCTGTGTGGAGTCTGCATGTCCTCTCCACGGTTGGGTAGCGTTTGAAAGACGTGTGTGTAAATGGGTGTGCCTTCGTTGAAGGTTGGGCGTTGAGCTGGCACCTCGGCGTTTCATAAAAATCTACTGCCAATCATTAGTGGATCTGAGTTCCGCTGTGGCGACCCCTTACCAGGAAAAAGCTGAAAGACAAACAACAACAACAACTAAGCACCTTATCCACAAGACCATCATGTCCTGCTAATGGAGTGGGGTGGATGGAACTACTGACACATTCTAAGAAATAGTGCAGACAGAAAAAAGTAAGACATATTTCTCCACTAGGTCTCCAATCAACTAACAATAAAATCTCTTAATAGGATAAAGTCAGTTTAAAAGACCATCTACCCAGATGATCACAGTATGTAAGCAGTTTACTAAGGATGGACAAGGTTGATATACAAATTATATGAAAAGTTCAGTATTATTTCTGTACAGCAAACTAATTAGTTACATCTGGAGTTAAAAGATGAGGCATCAAAGGAGATTCCAAAACCTTTTTAGTTAGTAAAAGCACACCAGATGAGTTTTTAAAACAGAAGCATAATTTCTAAAGCACATGATTGCATTAAGTATGAAAGAATGGAGGAAATCATTTGCTTTAAGCCACAAATCAGATAAAACAAGCATACCAGAAAAAGTATATGAAACCTTGCTTCAAGGTTATCAGATTTACTGGACATACTAATGTGATGTAGGTAGGCTATGAAAAGTTGTTTCAAAAAGAAACGGTTACCGTACTGATGTTGATACAAGTGAACAGCACTAAGATATCACCTGGTTAAAACTGCTGGTGAATGAGAGAAAGTATCAAAGTGTTTCTTGTGAGCTGGGACATAAAAAACCTTATTTATACTCTTGATGACAGTAACCAAAAAGGTGGTTACAAGAAAGTGAAGATCCAGAGACAAATCAAAAATAGAGGAGGTTATCAAACTTATGAAAGAGATGGAAAGAAAGGAGAAAGGAGAGAAACGGTTGCAGGTAGAAAGAGAATACTGAAGAAGTGGAATCTTTGGAATTAAGTGTTTGATATAGATCAAAACTACAAGGGTGTACAGTACAGGGGCTCATGACATCAGAAGACAGTGATGCAAAGGATATGGCAACAGTTAGTCAAACAAGGAGCAACCAATGTAAAGGAAAGGTAATAATTTAGAAAAAAAAGGAGAAAAGCAATCAGTTCACTAACCATGAAAACAGGAAGTCTACATTGGTTTAATTAGGGGGTGGATTATTAACTTTTAGTTATGTACTCACCATAACTTCAGATGTTTGGGATCCATCTCGCCTACATTCTGACTGATGGGTTCGGAGCCGATCCCTCGGCTCCGACTTGGCACGCTTATGCTATAGAGCGAGGCCTCTAATTGGCTGAGCTATCTTTATCCCAGGATGCACCACCACTAATCCCCCAGATCTTGTTTGTCCGCATTCATGCACACATGCACAGCTTGTTTATATAACATTGTTAGATGTTTCAAGATGGAACAACAGGATTCGGACCTTCTGATATCCTCTGATCTCCAAGGAAGGGGGAAGGAGGGTGGGTTATTAGGAATATAGGAGACGGATCCCAAACATCTGAAGTTATGGTGAGTACATAACTAAAAGATGTTATGTGATCCTATCTCGCCTACATTCTGACTGATGGGACAGCGTCCCTAGCACCTAAATCCCGGGTGGCTCATTGGAAAACACTCCTGAGCACTGTGGAACCAAATGAAGCTCGTCCTCTAGATGCCACATCTAATTTGTAGTGAGAAATGAAGGTGTGCGGGAAGACCATGTAGCCGCAGCACAAATGTCACCAATAGCAAGCTTAGAATGAAATGCTACCAAAGTAGCCATAGCCCTTGTAGAATGAGCCTTGACAGAGGTGGTAAGCTCTTTGTTAGAATAAATATAAGCTTGAGTAATACAGTCCCTGATCCATTTGGCAATAGTGACCTTTGTGACAGCGTTGCCCAATTTGTTTTCTGCAAAGGATACAAACAACTGATCTGTTTTCCTTGATTGTTTGGTCCTATCTAAATAAAACGTAACTGTCTGTGGACATCTAGTGTGTGGAAAATAAACTCCGCTTTATTGGAGTATTTTGGGAAAAAAACTGGAAGCTCTAACGATTGTTGCAAGCATAAAGTAGAACAAACTTTAGGAACAAAAGAAGGATTTGGTCTGAGGGATACCCTGTCTGTATGAAAAACCAAGCACGGGGTTTCACTGACAAAGCTTGAAGTTCTGAAACCCTTCTGGCTGAAGTAATCGCCACTAGAAAGGCTGTCTTCCATGATAGAAACTTTAGATCACAGGTAGCTGCCGGTTCAAAGGGAAAAGAAGTCAAGGCACGCAACACTATATCGAGATCCCATGGAGGTGCAGGATGAGAAATCGGAGGTCTTAATAGAGCAGCACCTTTCAAGAAGGCCTTACACAATCTGTTGCTCATTAAAGGTGGGTCTATGGATTCATGAAAATTAGAAATTGCTGCCAATTGTACTTTGATGGTAGAAACTGAAGAGCCTTGATTGAAAAGAGAGGTCAGGAATTTGAGTACTTCTGCCACGGGAGTAGAAATGGGGTCCAGGCCCCGGAGTTGAGCCCAAATAGCAAACCTTTTCCATTTGCTAGAATACAGTTTCTTTGTAGCAGACTTGTGGGCTGAAGATAATATGTGCACAACATCTGGATCCAGTGTATGACTCCTGACTATCGACGGAAGAGGAGGAGCCAGGCCGTCAATTTTAAGGTGTGTAGGGACTGGTGTAATAGTCCCGACTGATGAATCAGTAGGTCTGGGACCTGGTCCAGGAACCATGGACCTTCCAGAGCATGTTTCTGAAGATAGGGAAACCACACTTGACGAGGCCAGTAAGGAGCAATTAAGATCATCTTGCTCCCTAAGAGAGATGCCTTTTGAATCACCCTGGGGAGGAGAGGAACTGGAGGGAAGGCATAACGCAGGCCGGTGGGCCAAGGATGGACTAATGCGTCCCTGGGGCTCTTCCCAGGAGCCGGGGTTAGGGAGAAAAATTCTTTGCACTTCGCATTCAGAGGAGTCGCGAAGAGGTCGCAACACGGAACTCCCCATTCGCTGAAAATCTGCCTTGTAACTGTCATATTCAGAGACCATTCGTGAGGAGAGAGGATGGTTCTGCTCAACCTGTCGGCTATGACATTGGACTTGCCCGGTATGTGAGTAGCCACTAGGAAGCGTTTGGTCGAGACTGCCCATTCCCAAACTCTCATGGCTTCTCTGCAAAGAGGATAGGATCTGGTCCCTCCCTGTTTGTTCAGGTACCAGACAACTGACATGTTGTCTGAGTGAACAGCAATTACGCCCTGAGGGAGATAATCGTGAAGGGCTTGAAGGGACAGGAGTACTGCCCTCATTTCTAGGATGTTGATGTGAAGAGGGGTCTCTTCCGGGTGCCATTTGCCTTGGACTGACCTGCCCAGGGAATGCCCCCCCCACCCCATCTGGGAGGCGTCCGTGGTCAAAGTGGCCGCCGGAGGAGGAAGAACAAAGGGTTGTCCCTGATCCAAATTGGAGGACACTAGCCACCAGCGAAGGTCCCGTTTGCAAGATTCCGTGATCCATATGAGGTGATTGAGAGGGAGTTCCTGAAAGGACCACTGAGTTGAAAGAAGCCACTGGAGGATTCTCATGTGCAACCTTGCCAAGGGAACTAGCAGAACCGTGGCAGACATGGATCCCAATAGCTGCAGGACCATTCTGGCTGGGGCTTTGGACCTGGGGAGTAAGGCTCGAACTTGATTTTGAATGGTTTGAATTCTGTCTGTAGGTAGATAGACCCGCATCTGGTTTGAATCTATCTCTACCCCTATGAATCTTATTCTTTGAGATGGCTGCAACACAGACTTTGGCCAATTGAAGGTGATTCCAAGGGAATTGCCCAGTGATATAGTGGCTTGTAGGCTCCGCAGAAGTAGATGCTTGGAGGTGGCAGTTAGGAGCCAGTCGTCTAGGTACGGAAACACCTGGAATCCTAGACTTCTCAGGTGAGCAGTCACTACTGCCAAGCATTTGGTGAACACCCTGGGGGCTGTGGTGAGACCAAAGGGCAGCGCACGGAACTGAAAATGACTACCTCCTAGGCTGAAGCGCAGATGTCTCCTGGACGTTCGATGTATTCTGATATGATAATACGCGTCCTTGAGATCTATGGAGCACATCCAAACACCCTTCTCCAACAATGGGAGAATGGTTTGTAGAGTGACCATTCGGAACTTGGACTTCCTGACTGAACGGTTTAGGATGCTTAGGTCCACAATGGGCCTCAAGTCTCCGGTCTTTTTTGGCACCAAAAAGAATCTTGAGTAAGTCCCTAATCCGATCTGGTCTGCGGGGACTGGTTGGATGACTCCTTTTTGCAGCAGCTTTGAAATTTCTGAGGCTGCGGTATCCCGTTGACTGGGTGGCGGGTCCGGGATTTTTTTGGACTGGGGGGGGGGGGCGAGAGAATGGGATGGAGTAACCTCCGGCGATAATCCGAAGCACCCATCGGTCCTGAGTGATCCCTTCCCAGGCCTTCAGATGCTTCGAAAAACGACCCCCGACTGGCTCCGGAGCAGCACAGCCGGGCAATCCCTCAGGGACTATGAAAGGCTGAAGAGCCACGAAAGGACTCGCGGTCTCCAGTGTTGCGAGGGCCTCTGCCGCCTCTGGGACGGCGTCTTCTGGATGAATTTGCCCCGCCTCTGCCTCTGGAGGGGAACCTTCCTGCTGAGAGGGGTAAGACTTCTGAGATTCACGGAACCACATCTTCCCTCCTCTTTTAGCCTTGGGATAAGGCCGAAAGGGAGTGGAAAATCGTGCCCCTACGGCAGTCAGAGTCTTACCCTCCTGTTCACAGCGGGTAAGTGTGTCTTTTACCTTGGGTCCAAACAGGGAGGACCCATCAAAGGGGGCGTCGGCAAAAGAAGACTTAAAGGCCTCCGCGAAATGACACAGGCGGAGCCAGGCTTGTCTCCGTAGAGCAATGCCTGTACCTGCCGCTCTACTCGCCCCTTCGGCCGCATATGAAATGAGCCTCATGGACGAGTTCGAAATGGACGACATTGTAGCCAGCTGAGATCCAACCGTCTGGGCCAGCTCCTCAGGCAGGTTACCCAAGAGTGTATCGGATAGCTCCTTAATCAGATCCCTCTGACATCTCGTAAAGTGCGTCAGGTAGTTCAAGGACCTCAGTGTAAAGGCCGCTGAACTAAGGGTGCGCTTTCCGTACCGATCCATGCTCCTAGACTCCTTATTAGGAGGATGGACGGACGTAGAAGCCTCTGCTACATCTTGCTGGGTAGCAGATGCCACCACCATAGCATCCACAGCCACACCTTTCGTAAGGAACTCTCTATCCGGGGGCGCCGAGAGAAATTTGTTCGGACGAGCGGGCACCGGTTCCACAGAGTCTGGGTTCCCGCCTTCGACAGATCAAATCCAAGAGCTCGTCGGGCGGAGACACCCAGGAGGCGGAGGGCTGAGCCCCAAGGCCTTCAGGAACACCGACTCATCAGCAGAGGGAGGTTTGGACTGCCAGCCGCCTCGTTGTTTTAGGGCTTCCAGGATGTCTGCAAAGGAGACATCATCCGAGGACGACTTGGGGACCCCTCTGCATCATCGAGATCAGTGTCAGATGTCAAAGACTCGTCAGGGGAGTCAACGTGCTTCCTCTTGCACGTTCTCTTCCTGGAAGGTTCTTCCGAAGAGGCTTCAGAAGGACCTCCAGGAGGGGGAGAAACCCCAGCGGGGGTAACCTGAGGCCCAGGGGCTCCGCTGTCTACGGACAGGGGGACTACCAATGACCCAGTCTCCAAATGTAGGGAAGGAGCTGGGGAAACTGTGGAGGTAGCCAAGGAAGATTTGGCTAAAGCACTCCTTATAGCCCTGAAGGTGGGACGGCCAGAATCCTGGGAGGTTCCCCCCTCCGTGGCCACGACAGTGGACGGTACTCCCGCCGCCGATGCACCAAGAGGGAGACTTGGGACCAAAAGCATCAATCCCGAAGCCTCCCCCCCAGGGCCGAAGGAAGAAGTCCGTGCACTGAACTCCGACCCAAGAGCCGGAGTCGGAGCAAGGGTCGGGCCTGACCCTAACACCTCCACTGGTTCCACCAGCACCTGCTCCAATGGTGCCGAAGCTGTTGGAGGAGGAAGTACAGTAGGGGAGTGGACCATCGGCTCCGAAGCCAAATGGGCTGGAGCCGAAACCATCTTTTGGAACACCGGAGACTGGAAGAGTCGAAGAAGCACCCTGTTGATGTCCGAATCAGACATCTTGGATGATCTCGAGGATACCGATCGGGCCCAAACTGATTTCTCCATCGGCTCCGAAGGGCTCGGGGACCGGCTCCGAAATGACTCAACAATTATCGGCTCCGAGGAAACCTTCAAGGAAATTTCCCTCGGTGCCAATAAGGACTTCGGCTCCAAGGGGGAACAGTCTGAGCCGATGACCCTTATCGGCTCCAATATCAGTGGAGCCGATGAGGGTGACCTGCCTCTCGATGCCCCAGACCTCGGCTCCGAAACCAGAGGGGTCGAGGCTGGAGGCATCGTGGCAGACCATTCCGACCTCGGCTCCGAAGTCAGTGGAGCCGATGGAGAAGTCTGCTTAGTTTTCTTAGCAGTCGGTTCCGAATGACTGGTCGGAGCCGACGCTTTCCTCTTTTTAGAAGGAGACGGAGAGGAAGATAAAGCCTCCTCGAAGGAAGGCTTGATTAATCCTTTGAGGATTAATTTGTTTTTCCTCTCCTGGAGGACTCTGGAGGAAAACGCATGGCATACACTGCACGATTCTTGCAGATGTTTAGCACCAAGACAATAGACGCACGAGGAGTGGTCGTCCGTTATGGACATTTTGAAGCCACACCTCGTGCACTTTTTAAACCCGGAGGGTTTATGCTCTTTAGACATAATCAGGCTACAAAAAACAGATAACCACAGTAAACACTAAAGGGTTTGACACACAGGAACAAAAATATGTATGCCACTAACTTAGTGTAAATATTTAAACTAAAGAACTTTTTTTTTTTTTTTTTACACACAAGATTGTCAGAAAGAGAAAGGGAAAAAAAGGAGGGTCAAGACCCTCTAACTTAAACGGGTACTTGACCACACACAACCACTAAAGTAGTAGTAACCACAGGGGAAGGCCCCTCAAACTTAAACGGAACCTTCTCTGACAGGAAAAAACACGAAAATTTTAACCAAATTTTAGAAAAACACTCGTACACAAAGAATAGCCGTTAAAACAGCTTTTGGGTTTAAATGAAGCAAATACTGACAGGAAAAAAGCCTAATATATAGTACTTAGCCCAGCCAATGTTGAGACCACGTCCAAGCTCTGTAAGCGGCAAACGAGATCTGGGGGATTAGTGGTGGTGCATCCTGGGATAAAGATAGCTCAGCCAATTAGAGGCCTCGCTCTATAGCATAAGCATGCCGAGTCGGAGCCGAGGGATCGGCTCCGAACCCATCAGTCAGAATGTAGGCGAGATAGGATCACATAACATCGTTTGTTTTCAGATTAAAGTTATACATAGTCGAAGGTTTTACAAAATCTAGTTATCTTACTGTTAAAATAGAGAAACCAATAAAAAAAACAAAATCTAAAGCATGAACAGCTGCAATCCACCAAATAAAACAGGCATATGATAGTAAATGAATAAAAACAGCAACACCACCAAAGCGATTAACTTTCCTGCAACTCGTAGCACAAATAACAGTATGTAAAATAACCACATGCAGGTAAAGACAAAGGCTGATACATCCAAACTCCTACGTTTCCACTCCAACGAAATTAACACTCCAGTTAAAAGAAATAATCCTTTATTTAACCGCTAGCACAGTAAGCGCTTTCACCTTCTTGGCTTTATCAAACTACAATGTGCCATTCCAACAGACAGTATATATATATATACACTCCATTCAAATATCATTGGTTCTCATAACACCCTTGTAAAATTACATCACATCCATTTAAATAAATTATTCAATACTTTAAAATCTAACATACTTATAAAATTGCATATTTAAACACTGAACCAGAAATAACTAACTTTCCTTAAAATATTTAAAAACTTTTCAAGTCAATCAAATTGAATACGCATAATGTCAGCCTATAAAACTTATGGTCTATATATTCTTTTGTTTTTCAGTATGGGCTTCATAAATAAATCTAATGTGATTAATAAATATATAAAAGAAATGGAGATGCATAAAGATGGAAAAGCAAAACCATACTTCTCCGAATGGAACAGCCAGTTGAGACAAGATCAGAATGTGACACGAGAAATACTTAGAATACCCCTGTTTTTTACAAGAGATGTGACTAAGGTGACTGACATTATTAAACAGCACTGGCAAGTGTTGAGCCTAGATGAAGACTTATATGATCTAGTAGGAGAGACCCCTAGGTTCACCTTCAAAAACAAGCAGAATTTGAAAATGAAATTGTGTAATAAACCATTAGTACAAAGGCCAATAGTGAATATGGATGATAGAAATACGGTAGCATGTGGTCAGTGTAAACAGTGTGTATATATAGATATTAGATCAGCTTTTCGTCACCCAGTTACGCAGGTAGAATATGTTTTCAAAACTCATACTAAATGTACGAGTACAAATGTTGTTTATATTGCCCGATGCGTTTCCTGTGCAGGTTTTTACGTAGGTAAAACCTGTAGACAGCTCAGGGAACGCATACGGGAACATGTATATGCAATTAGGACTGGGGCTGAGAATAATGCTCTAGCGAAACATATCAAACAAATGGGAGCAGAACACGAATTTTGTTTTAGTGTTATACAAGAAGTAAAACCTAGTATGAGAGGAGGGGACTTGAATGCATATCTGCTAGAATGTGAACTTAAATGGATTATTAGGTTAAGGGCAGATAGAAACCCTGGTATGAATGACAGAGTTCAAATGAAGCCCATACTGAAAAACAAAAGAATATATAGACCATAAGTTTTATAGGCTGACATTATGCGTATTCAATTTGATTGACTTGAAAAGTTTTTAAATATTTTAAGGAAAGTTAGTTATTTCTGGTTCAGTGTTTAAATATGCAATTTTATAAGTATGTTAGATTTTAAAGTATTGAATAATTTATTTAAATGGATGTGATGTAATTTTACAAGGGTGTTATGAGAACCAATGATATTTGAATGGAGTGTATATATATACTGTCTGTTGGAATGGCACATTGTAGTTTGATAAAGCCAAGAAGGTGAAAGCGCTTACTGTGCTAGCGGTTAAATAAAGGATTATTTCTTTTTACTGGAGTGTTAATTTCGTTGGAGTGGGAACGTAGGAGTTTGGAAGTATCAGCCTTTGTCTTTACCTGCATGTGGTTATTTTACATACTGTTATTTGTGCTACGAGTTGCAGGAAAGTTAATCGCTTTGGTGGTGTTGCTGTTTCAATTCATTAACTTTTTACGTATTGGCCACCAGAGGGAGATCGCTGGAATGGAGTCAAGTCTTAATTTGGAGTTGCCGTACAGACCTGAAGAACCGGAAATGATGGGGCGGAAACTGACACGCTTCCAAGAGTGCCTGGACTCTGAGGAGAATTTGCTGTTGGCGTTTGAACCGGATCCGTTATCGGATGAAGGAGAGAGTAGTGCGAACCTAGGAATGGACTTACAGAGACTAGAACTGGACTTTATGAGGCTGAAGAAGCTGCAGCTGCAACGCCAGCATTTTGAGGCGTGCATCTGTAAACGCGTAGTACCTAGGGGGCTACGCGTATTCAAGATGCCTACGTCAGGTAACAGCTTTCCTGAGTTGCTACAGAAGTGGCAACAGTTAAATTTGAACCTTAGCTATAGCTATATGGAACTGTTAAATGAGTTTCATTCTACTGAAGAAGTAGAATTACGTAGAAAAGTGAATGAGCAATATGAATGTATATTAGCTAAATACAAGGGTTCAAAAATGAAAATGGGACTTGAAAAAATGCTGGACAATATTAAGCTGTATGAAAAACGCTTGTTGGAACAAAAGCGTAATAAATTGAATAGAGATATTAACGATTTTAAAAATGGCCAAGTCTTTACTTGGCCACGTAATAATGTTATAGGAAACAATGATAGAAATGTTAGAAATGGCATGAATAATGATTCAGCCTTAAGAGCTGAATTGAATACAGTAAATGATGTTGTGAATGGGAATTCTAATGTGATCACAATAGACATTAGTGATGATGTATCTGTTAATTTAGTTAATGCACATGATATGAATAATGAAAGTAGAAGTATAAATTCAGGGTCTAGTACTGATGGTACGGGAGTGAATGATAGTACCACAGATGATGTAAATGGAGTAAATGTGCTCCCTAAGGAGAAGAATAAAGCGGAACAAGTAGTTAGAAGGAAAATCATAAATACTAGTAATACTCATCCCTTAAGTAGTAAGAACCATCCCACTACACTTGAGAATGGACCCGCTTTGCCTGCCCCTTTCCCCATAGCCAACAAAACATACTTCGGGAGACAGAGATCACAGAGCAGGGGCAGGAACAAACGGAAAGGGTCGGGGGGGGAATATATGGGCCCCACTCTCAAGAAGATGTGGGAGAGGGTAGGAGATCATTAGTAATTAATTTGTCTAAAAGAAAGCTAACAATATATGAAGAGGAAGTTTTGAGTAAGGGTCTAAGCTTTATTCCTACATGTAATAGTAGTATTACAGACTCTATTATAGATGTGAAAATGTTTTTACGTAAATTGCAGTTGAAAATTGATTATGGAGTGGCTAATAATGACGAAGTAGGGTTAGAAAGATTTCGCCCTAACAGTACATATATACCAGTGTTACATCCTTTGCTGGAGACATTTTACAAACTGGTAGAGAATGATATGCACAGATATTATAATAGGAATAATCAAGATGAAAAGAAAACTAGATATAATTTAACATATTTATAGAGAAGAGCAATGAATGATTTAGTAAGAGATAGTAATATAGTAATTAGACCCTCAGATAAAGGAGGACCTGTAGTAGTCCTAGATAAAGAAAATTATATTGAAAGTATGAAAAGGATGTTAAGTGATGAAGGGTTTTATAGCATGATAAGTTTAACTGAAATATGTAGTAAGGTATTCCAAGTACATGATATGATAGATGATTTGTATCGAAGTGAACTGATACCGGAGCACCTTTGCATGTATTTAAAAGTAGTTAATCCTAGATTACCTGAGATAAAAGGGCTTCCAAAGGTACATAAATCATTATTTAATCCACCAATGCACCCTATAGTAGCAGGGCAAGGTTGGTTAACAGAACCATGTTCAATTTTAGTGGAATTCTTTCTGAGACCTTTGGTCGATGAAAATAAATATGTCTTAAGAGATAGTCAACAGTTCTTAATTGAACTATATGAATACATGAAACAAGTGGATGAGTTGGAAGAGTTTATCTTAGTAACACTAGATGTAGTTAGCCTATTTACGGTTATTCCTAATGTGGAAGGTATAGTTAGATGCCAGAATTATCTAAAGAAAAATAGTAGCTATGATGAAACGTTTATAGATATACTGACTTTCCTTATTGAGATTGTGCTTGATAATAACATATTTCTCTTTGGAGAGAATATGTATATACAGAAGGATGGCGTAGCTATGGGCACTTCATGTGCCAATAGCTACGCCAATCTAGTGATGGCAGATTGGGAACAAGAAGTCTTATTTCACATAGATGATTTTAGGGATAATGTTGGGTATTATAGGCGTTTTGTGGATGATCTTTTCCTTATTTGGAAGGGAAATGAATCCTCATTAATGAAGTTTGCAGAGAAAATTAATAGTGTTACGAGCTACCTGAAATTTACAATGAACTTTTCTAGGGTAGAAATTTCATATTTAGATGTGAGAATTAATAGAATGACCAATGGACTTTTGAACACCTCTGTTTATAGGAAACCTTGCTTTAGGAACAACTTGTTACATAGACACTCCATGCATCCAAGATATGTATTTGATAATGTTGTTAAAGGACAGCTAATGAGAGCCTCGAGGTTAAATCCATGTGCACAGAAATATTCCTTGGAAACCATAGAATTAAGGAATAGGTTATTAGAAAGAGGGTATAAATCTAATGTGATTAATAAATATATAAAAGAAATGGAGATGCATAGAGATGGAAAAGCAAAACCATACTTCTCCGAATGGAACAGCCAGTTGAGACAAGATCAGAATGTGACACGAGAAATACTTAGAATACCCCTGTTTTTTACAAGAGATGTGACTAAGGTGACTGACATTATTAAACAGCACTGGCAAGTGTTGAGCCTTGATGAAGACTTATATGATCTAGTAGGAGAGACCCCTAGGTTCACCTTCAAAAACAAGCAGAATTTGAAAATGAAATTGTGTAATAAACCATTAGTACAAAGGCCAATAGTGAATATGGATGATAGAAATACGGTAGCATGTGGTCAGTGTAAACAGTGTGTATATATAGATATTAGATCAGCTTTTCGTCACCCAGTTACGCAGGTAGAATATGTTTTCAAAACTCATACTAAATGTACGAGTACAAATGTTTATATTGCCCGATGCGTTTCCTGTGCAGGTTTTTACGTAGGTAAAACCTGTAGACAGCTCAGGGAACGCATACGGGAACATGTATATGCAATTAGGACTGGGGCTGAGAATAATGCTCTAGCGAAACATATCAAACAAATGGGAGCAGAACACAAATTTTGTTTTAGTGTTATACAAGAAGTAAAACCTAGTATGAGAGGAGGGGACTTGAATGCATATCTGCTAGAATGTGAACTTAAATGGATTATTAGGTTAAGGGCAGATAGAAACCCTGGTATGAATGACAGAGTTCAAATGAAGCCCATACTGAAAAACAAAAGAATATATAGACCATAAGTTTTATAGGCTGACATTATGCGTATTCAATTTGACTGACTTGAAAAGTTTTTAAATGTTTTAAGGAAAGTTAGTTATTTCTGGTTCAGTGTTTAAATATGCAATTTTATAAGTATGTTAGATTTTAAAGTATTGAATAATTTATTTAAATGGATGTGATGTAATTTTACAAGGGTGTTATGAGAACCAATGATATTTGAATGGAGTGTATATATATATATATACTGTCTGTTGGAATGGCACATTGTAGTTTGATAAAGCCAAGAAGGTGAAAGCGCTTACTGTGCTAGCGGTTAAATAAAGGATTATTTCTTTTAACTGGAGTGTTAATTTCGTTGGAGTGGAAACGTAGGAGTTTGGAAGTATCAGCCTTTGTCTTTACCTGCATGTGGTTATTTTACATACTGTTATATGATAGTAAATGGTCACATTTGGGAAGGGAGGTACAGTAAGAATTACAAGACAGTATATCCGGCATGTAGTAAGAGTTACTAGCAGGATATAATGCACATAGTAACAGTTACAACCCAGGATATCCTGCATGTAGTAACAGTTACAAGCTAGGATATCCTGCATATAGTAAATTACAAGGCAGGATATACTGTATGTAGTAACAGTTATAAGCCAGGGTACCTTGCATGCCACTGATTAAGCAGGAGCATTATGGGCGGCAAAGGACTAAGAGCTAACAAGACAGAGAAAGACTGTAATCAGCAAAGGAGTAAATACAAGTGGGAACAGCATGATCAGGCAAGCATGAGTTGCATTAAGAGGGTTAGAATACTAGAAATAAGAGGGTAGTAACCAACATTATCCCAAAAGGTGGTGACTAGCAATTAGAGGGCAATAACCAACATTATCCCAAAAGGTGGTAACTAGAAATAATAGGGTAGTAACCAACATTATCCCAAAAGGTGGTGACTAGAAATTAGAGGGCAATAACCAACATTATCCCAAAAGTTGGTAACTAGAAATAAGAGGGTAGTAACCAACATTATCCCAAAAGGTGGTGACTAGCAATTAGAGGGCAATAACCAACATTATCCCAAAAGGTGGTAACTAGAAATAAGAGGGTAGTAACCAACATTATCCCAAAAGGTGGTACCTAGAAATAAGAGGGTAGTAACCAACATTATCCCAAAAGGCGGTACCTAGAAATAAGAGGGTAGTAACCAACATTATCCCAAAAGATGGTGAAAACAAAGAATGTAGAACTTTTAATGTGCATTACATAAAGTGATAAAAATTTTAAAAATCAAACATTGACAAGTCTAGAAAACTGAATGTCAATCTGACCTCTCCACTACTTAGAAGGAAAAAAGTAAATATGAAGGCTAATTGGTACATAAACAGTTGTGCACCATGCATGATGATTGCAAGGGTTGTAAAATATGAAAATGGTTGAATAAAGTATTTTGTGAAAAAAAGAAGTATTAAACTAAAGATGAAAAAATGATGGCGAATGAATGTGAAGAAGTTAGGCACTAGGTTTAAAAATATTTTTCAAGAAGTATATTAATGTTAGAGGAATGTGAGCTGAATGAATGATACACTGCAGGGGA